>NW_026114191.1:1558206-1605643 GCF_018139145.2 Gymnogyps californianus | reverse complement strand
ACCCCTCTGGTGGGTTTGGTGCTGACTCCATGAACCTCAGACAGTGAGAGGATGCTGAAGAAACCTCTCCAGAAGTCAAAGTCAGATGCAAACTCCAAAGTTTCAAGGAGCGTTAATGGGTCCCACTGGGGACCATTACTGACAAAGCCTCCCTGGGGTGTGGTTAGAACACAAACTGGAGGCACAGATGACAGGTAGGCAAAGGCAATGTAAAGGTGGAAGAGATTCTGAGGAAACCTGGATGTGTTCCATTAAGCCAAAGGGCCAAAGTGTGAGCCCAGCCCCTGGGAAGGGAGATCCTGTCCCTCACACATTGCTCAGGGCTCTTCCTGGGGCAGTGTGATGTGGGGACATGCAATGTCAAGGGCAGGACTATGGTCCAACACCTCCCAGGCTCTCGGGTGGGGAAGGGGAGGCAATGAGACCCTCGTGTTGTAAGGATAAGGTGCTTCCTCATAGGCATCAGTGGCAGAGACAACAGCCATAGCCAAGGGGAGAAAGAGCTCATCTCTGTTGGGGGCTTTGCAGACTTTCTTCACCCCTCTATCATCTCCACCACAGGCTGTCCTACACTGTCCCACACCTGCACCTCTTCCTCTGCAGGCTGTAGACATCCACCCTGCTACCATGCTTTGCTCTCACCTGACCATCTTCCCCTTTACTATACCTCTCGTCCTCCCTGGCTGTTCCTTGACACACAAAGCCTTGGGCTGATCCAGTCTCCCTGGGTGACTTGTTCCACCACAGCACTGCCCTTTGAGTGACATTTCTTTGTGTCCAGTCTGGGCCTCCTCAGCTGCACTGTGTGGCATTACTTCTTCTCATGCTGTTGTTACTACAAAGAAAAGCTCCATCATCTCTGAAATCACCCTTCAGTCACTCTCAGCCTACTCCTGTACTTCCTCGAGCCTCCACACGCTGAGCCAAAGATCTCCAGCTCCCTCAGCCACCCCACACAGGTCAGGTGCACTAGGTCCCAAACCCCACCTTGGCAGACCTCCACTCAACACTCTCCACTTGCTCCCTACTTCTCCAAAATGGGGAGCCACACACTGGGACACACCAGTGCTGAGTTGAGGGGGATGAGAACTCAGGTGTTTGGCTGGCCCGCTCCTCCTCATGCAGCCTCCTATGCAGCTGGCCTTCTTCATAGTGTCCATACTCTACTGGCTCGTAGGGCATCCCTTGTAGTGCCCAGGCCCTTCTCCTCAGAGTCACTGCTCTGCCGGTCAGGTGCCAGCCTGTTCTGAGGTATGGGGTTATTCGCCCCCCTGCCCCCGCCAATGCAGGCTGGCCACTTCTCCTTGTAAAACCTCAGGTGATTTCCATTTGCCCAGTGCCAGAGTTTCTCCAGGGCCCCCTGGACTGAAGCTCCATTGGCTCAGCTTTTCATGTTTGGGTGCAGCTGGCTCATCTTGATTGGGGTGTCTCTCACAAGAGAACAGCATGAGGAGTTGCAGGGCACTACAAATACCTTCTCGTGGAGAAACCTGTGGGGTCCTGGGGCTCTGGCACTGAGAAGGCCATAGGTCTGCACCCCGAGGGGAAGTTGCCTTTTATGGCCGAGAGCGGCAGGAACATGTGGAGCTGTGCCTGGGGATGGACAACGAGTCAGCTGAGAGCTGAAGGGTCATGGTCAACACTGTGGTGGGTGGATGTCTGCTATGGACCTCCTGATGAGGAAGAGGAAGTAGATGAGGCCTTCTTCAGACAACTGCAAGAAGCCTCCTGTTTGCAGGCCCTGGTCCTCATGGCAGAACTAACTATCCCACTATTTGCTGAACGGGCAACACAGCGAGGTGAAAGCCATCCAGGAGGTTTTTGGAGTTCGTTGACAACATCTTCTTGACAAGGGTGAGTGAGGATCCAGTGAGGGAGGTGCCCTGCGGGACACCATACCTACAAGCAAGAAAAGCTGGTCAGGGATGTAAGAGTTGGGGATGAGTAGGGAGAGTGGAGGCTCCTGAAGGAGAGAACAGGCCAAGAGCAGGAGTGCAGGAGCAGGCTTTGCCTGCTAAAGGCATCTGCTTGACAGAATCCCATGGGATATGACACTGAGGAGAAGAGGGGTGCAGAGTGCTCTTTGATGGTCAAGGATGTCCTCTTCAAGCTCCAGAAGGGTTGTCCCCAACTTGCAGGAAGTCAAGCAAAGGTGGCAGGAGGCTGGCATGGATGAGAAAGGAGCTCCTGACAAAAATCAAGTGTGAGAGGAGGGCAGAGAGGGGAAGCTGGCTGCCTTCCAGCCTCAAGGCTTCTGTGATTCTGTGCTGGAGAGAGCCATCTCAGTGTGTGTGTGTGTGTGTGTGTGCTTGTCTGTGCAGGGATGAACTGGCGGGATGAGGGGATCGCAGGGCCAGCTCCTGGATAGACAGAGGTTCTAAGAGCAGCTCCTGGGAGGAACCATACTGTATCTGTGTCTACATAGTGTTATGAACATTTCCCTCCCTAACTAGTATGCAAACCACTCTTTACAGTTTGAAAGTGTATTAACTTTCTTCATATATATGTAGTTCACATGGTACACTGGTTAGTCATGCTTGAGGAAGCAAACTAAAGGACACCAGATCATCACAAGGACCAGAAGGACAGCCCAGCCCTTGAAACAAAGCCTTGGCTTCTCCGTGTCTTTGAGCGTTCCATGAAGATAAAAGCTACCCCTGGAAAACCAAGATAATGCCAAGCAGCCCAGCCCCTCGAACACATCTTTCAAACCCTCCCAATGTTGGCTGCATCACAGAGGGGTAATTATAGCAAGACCGACTCCCGGGATGTTCTGGATCAATAGACAAGCAACAAGACTGCTGATGGATGATGGTGCTGCAGAAGCAGTTGCTTTGTCAAGTTTTACTATGATTAGCAATGGTAGTGTGAGTGTTAATTAGTGATTAGTCAAATCCTGTTGTACCTGAATGCTTGAAGAGTGTACGAACCCTCTGTATTAACCACATTCAGGGTGCCCCAATTGGTCTGGAACACCCCAGGCACTTGACTAAATATTTACGCTTGTAATTCTACACTTGTGTCCGAGCCTCAGTCCTCGGTCGGCACGGGCCACTTGTGAATTTCCCTAACAGTTTGGTGACCCAGGTGGACACAGCCGACTCACCTGATCCAACCTCTCCTACCACCCAGACCCTGAGGATCTCCACTGCGGACTTGTGAGTGAGTTCCCCTCAAGATACTTGGGCACAGGGACAGTGAAGCGTGGATCTTGCTTGGCAGTAAGAAGGTGATGTTTTTATATAATGGGAGGCAGACAAAGTATGGTGATGAGGTCACCAACAGGTGAGTTGCTGCAGCCCTGGAAATCCATTGATGGGATGGCTGGGTCATCAAAGGCCCGAGCCCTGTGTCAGGAAATTTGGCCAGAAGCGACCGCCTTTGATGATGCATCTCAAACGTGGCCACAGCCTGGTTCTGTTCATGACATTAGGCTGAGCTCTTTATCCCAGCAATTGAAGGATTGGTTCCCATCACAGATGGACTATTAGGGTATCTGGGATAATTACTGGTCTATTGGGATATCAGATATAAAAAAACCCCAACAAACCAAAAAATTCCCTCCAGAGCAGAGAATAAGTAAAGATCTCTGAATGAATGGGAAAGAGGTCTTTCCATTCTGGAATTTACAAATATCAGAGAGAAGATTCTCTCTGGGTCAGAAATTGAATAAAACCTTCAGCCACATGGGAAAATCTGGCATGTTCCCCATTCAGCTCCACCTGCCCATCCTACTGCTCTTTTTTCTGCTTTTCCTCTGGTTTCTGCTCCAGCTAGTGCGACTGCTTCTGCTTTGCTAGCACCTCTCTGAGAAGAAATTCTAGGGCCAGGACGGGAACCTGGCCAGCTTTCTGTGGGAACAGGCCGCCTGCCATTTGCTCCCACTGATTTGGTTTTGGGGAAACAACAAATGCCCAGACTGCAGGATGATCCAGAGAAGCTGCTGCAAACCACGCACAGCATCTTCTGCGTTTGTGACTCTACGTGGGCCCATGTGCAGCAACTGTTTGAGACTGTTTTTTCTGCAGATGAAAAACTGAAAATCTGGGAGACAAACTGCAGGTGGGCCAGGCAAGCACAGGGCAGAAACCCATGGCCGGGCAATGACCCAGGACGGGACCCCAACTTACCAGCAAACATAGGTATGCCACAAAGAGAGAGAGGGGGATTGTTAGAGTCATTAGAAAGAGTGTAGATTGGGTTAAGGTCCAAGAATGTCAGCAAGGAAACACCAAACACCTCTCTGAATGTTACGCCCAATAGCTTAAACAAACAAGACTGTTTGGAGGGGTTGACATCGAGAAGGTGGAAAATCGATCTTTAATCGTATCTTTCTTTGTAGATCAGTCAGCCCCAGAGATTAAGAAAATATTTTTCTAAGCATGTGCCAGGATGGCAGGGCAAAGGATTGGATGAAATAGTCAGCATTGCTACGTTTGTGTTGAATGGAAGAGATGAAAGACAGCTGAAGCAAAAAAAAAAAAAGAAAGAACAGGGACAGAAAGCTAGTTGGCAGCGGCATTAAACAGCAATGCTGGACTAAGGGGACAGGGACGCGGAGGTTTTCTGAGGTAAGGTCAGAGGAGGAAATTGGAGGAGCAATGGACCTCGAGGAAGTAGACACTGTTGTAATTACTGTGGACAGTAAGGCCATGGGAAACAGGAGTGCCCAGTGTGACCAAAGGGCCTCCCAACAGCACCTCTCAATCCTCTGCTGCAGTCCAACAAGGGGAGTGTCGTTTATCTGAGCACCGTATTCAAGCCATTCAAAATCTTCCCCAAGCAGTTACTAAAAACAAATGTGAGCCTTTTCAGGAGCTGTAGCATTCTGCCGCTGCTGCAGAGCTGCTTCTGGGGAAATGGCAAATCCACTGATACCGACTACTGCTCATGGTGCTGGAGAACCCATCCACTGAACAACAGACAAGGTAAAGGCATCTGAGCTTTTGAATCTGGATTGCCAGACTACAGGAAGGCATTTACTTTTTTTCTACATGAACATTTTGGATGTTGTATTTGCTCTCTTCTTTTGCTTTATATATTGTATATGTGTCTTTGCAGTGTTGTATCAACTTATGCACTGGACTTAGTACTAAAATAATGGACAGTATAATGTGATCAGTCCCTACCTATTATAACAATCAGTCTTTACAGTATAAAGGATATTCACTTTGTTACTGTATATTAGTTCACATTATACACTGCAATGTTATGAGGCAGTGGAATTTTACTAGAGACTTTGGTATTGTCCATGATTAAGTAAAAGAAACGATAGGACAGCCCAGCCCTGGAAAGAAGGACTTTCCTTTGTGGAAGCTTAGAGCTGTCCCTGAAGGATAAAGGATACCCTGGGACAACCAAGGTAACGCCAGCATCCCAGCCCCTCTTACACCCCTTTGAAACCCTCCCAGTGTTGTCTGGCATCACAGATCAGTCACTCGAGCAAGGCTGACTCCAGGGACAGCTGGATCAATAGACAGGCAGCAAGAATGTTGCAGAAATATTGTTCTTTTGCAAAGTTTTACTATGATTAGTGATCAGTAGTGTGGGTGTTAGTGATCAGTCAAATCATGTTGTACCTGAATGTTTGAAGGGTATAAGAACTCTGTGTAAAGCCACATTCTGGGTGCCCCAATTTTTTCTGGGACACTGCATGCAGATGAATAAATATTTGCCCCTGTAATTCTTTACTTTGTGTCCTAGCCTCTCTCCTCGGTCACCATGGGTCGGTTGAGAATGTTTATAACAGTCAGCACTGTTCAGCAGTAACTAAAACATAGGTGTGTTATCAATGCTGTTGTCATTACAAATCCAAAACATAGCACCATACAAGCTACCATGAAGAAAATTAACTCTGTGCCGGCCAAAACCAGCACACACAGGTACCATTGTAATTAAAGGCCCATACACACATTCACTTGCAGTTACAGCAAAGAAATACGTACAATTACAGATACAATGAGAGCCACAGACACCATAAGTGTGTCTTAAGATTTAGGTTTAGGTAGTGCTGTGAGAAGCAGGGAGTTGGACTCGATGATCCTTCTGGGGAAGAGAAGGAACTTTGTGGCTGTTCCTACTTCAGTGTGGGTCTATCCAGAGGCCACAGTCCTTCAGAGGTGTACCTGCTCTGGTGTGGGTGACTCGTCCCAGTCCCTGCAGGGGTGTACATGTTCTGGCGTGGGCTTACTGAGAGGCAACCACCCTCTCAGTTGATGTACCTCCAGTGTCAACTTATCCACAGGTCACCATCCTTTTGACACTGATTCACACTGGAGTTTTAGCAAGTTCTCTCGCTGCCCCCAAGACCACTCCCTCATGGGAGCAGAGTGGCAACAAGAAGAGCCAGTGAGGTGAGCTGCCCTGCAGGACTTCCTACTTACAAACAAGGAAGAACTGCTCAGAGATGTAACAGCCAGGGATGAGAAAGCAGAGTGTAGGATCCTGAGAAAGGGAACAAGGCCAAGAGCAGGACTGGAGGAGAGCAGGCTTTGGCCTGCTGGGCGACCTGCTTGGCAGAATCCCATGGGACACGGCCCTGCAGACAAGAGGGGTGCAGAGTGCTCTTTGATGGTCAAGGATCTCCTCTTCAAGCTCCAGAATGCTCCACCCCGCATGCAGAAAGTCAAGCAAAGGTGGCAAGAGGCTGGCATGGATGAGGAAGGAGCTCCTGACAAAAAACAAGCAGGAAGAGGAAGCCCAGAGAAAGTGGAAGCTGGCTGCCTTCCAGCCTCAAGGCTTCTGTGCTGCTGTGCTGGAGAGAGCCATTTGCATGTGTGTGTTTGTGCGTGGGGATCAGGGGGGGTGAGGGGATCGTGGGGCCAGCTCCCACATAGACAGAGGGTCTCAGACCAGCTCCTGGAGGGATCTAATTTGTCTGTGTGTCCCTATAGGTATGCATTTTCCACTAACACAGCCTTGCATACAAACAGCCCAACCCTCATTTACCCTTTCTCCGCTGACCCTGCTTTTGCTTGCTTTGTCCCCTCCTTTGGTGTTTTGGAGATTGTGTTCATGGCAATTCCTGCCTGGCTCTGGAGAGACCTGCAGCTCCTCAGGCTGTTATCGGTGAGCCTGCACCAGCAGCATGGGGAGCCACCTGCACACAGACATGAACAGCTGGCCAAATGGAGCTTCAGTCCAGGGGGACCTTGAGAAACTCAGCGGTGTGGCCCACAGAAACCTCTGGAGTGACTCTGAGGAGAAGGACCTGGGAACTATGAGGGACGCCGTACAAGCCAGTGGTTTATGCTCACCAGGAACAAGGGCAGTTGCATACGGGGCTGCAGTAGGATGAGCATGTTCACCCAGACCAGGGGAGTCATTCTGCCCCTTGACACAGCACTGGTAGGGACCCACACACACGGGTTTGCCCAGTTATTGGCTGCCTATTCTGATGGAGTTGGGAGGAGCTGGAGAGTGCCCAGAGGAGATGTGGCAAGGTGGGGTTTGGGGCCTTAAGCCGATACCTGTGTGGAGGGGCTGAGAGACCTGGGCTTCTTTGGCCCTTTTGCCCAGCAGCAGAGAGGCTCAGGGCAGTATAGGAGTAGCCTGAGACTGCTTGCAGGGTGGCTTCAGAGAAGGTGGAGCTTTTCTCCAAACTGGGAAACATCATGGGAAAGAAAAAATGTCACAAAGGGAGCTTGGGAGGTGTCGTGGTTTAACCCCAGTCAGCAACTAAGCACCACGCAGCCCCTTCCCCCTCCCCCTCCCAGTGGGGTGAGGAGGAGGAAAGGAAAGAAAAAAAAGTAAAACTCGTGGGTTGAGATAAGAAGTTTATTAACTAAAGTAAAATACAATACTAACAATAGTAATAATGAAATATAATAATAATAGTAATGAAAAGGAATACAACAAAAAAAGGAGGGGGGGGGAAGGAAAAAAACAGTGATACACAATGCAATTGCTCACCACCCGCTGACCAATGCCCAGTTAGTTCCTGAGCCGCGATCCGTGCCTCCCGGCCAGCTCCCCCCTCTTTATATACTGGGCATGACGTTCCATGGTATGGAATACGCCTTGGGCTAGTTCAGGTCAGCTGCCCCGGCTCTGCTCCCTCCCAGCTTCTTGCACACCTGCTTGATGGCAGAGCACGGGAAACTGAAAAGTCCTTGGCTTAAGATAAGCACTACTTAGCAACAACTAAAACATCAGAGTGTTACTGTCGTGGTTTAACCCCAGCCGGCAGCTAAGCACACGCAGCCGCTCGCTCACTGCCCCCCCACCCCTGGGATGGGGGAGACAATCAGGAAAAAAAAACTCGTGAGCTGAGATAAAGACAGTTTAATAGGACAGAAAGGAATGAAAACAATGATAATAATAATATGACAATAGTAATACTAAAAGAATTAAACTATACAAAGCAAGTGGTGCACAATGCAATTGCTCACCACTCGTTGACCAATGCCCAGTTAGTTCCCGAGCTGCAATCCCCCCTCCCAGCCAGCTCCCCCAGTTTATATACTGGGCATGATGTCATATGGTATGGAATAGCTCTTTGGCCAGTTTGGGTCAGCTGTCCTGGCTGTGTCCCCTCCCAGCTTCTTGTGCCCCTCCAGCCTTCTTGCTGGCTGGGCGTGAGAAGCTGAAAAATCCTTGACTTAGTATAAACACTACTTAGCAACAACTAAAAACATCAGTGTGTTATCAACATTATTTTCCTACTAAATCCAAAGCACAGCACTATACCAGCTACTAGGAAGGAAATTAACTCTGTCCTAGCTGAAACCAGGACAGTTACCAACATCATTCTGACACTAAATCCAAAACACAGCACTGTACCAGCTACTAAAAAGAAAGTTAACTCTGTCCCAGCCGAAACCAGGACAGGAGGTTGAGATTGGAAATGAGGAGAAAGAAATGTCACTCCAAGTGCAGTTCTCTGTTACAATAGACCACCCAGAGAGAGTCTGGATTAGCCAAAGCTTTGTATTTCAACGAGCACTCTGTGAGGATGGAGAGATCTCAGTAAGGGTAGGAAGATGCTCAGGTGAGACCAGGGTTGGTGAGCAGGGTGGATGTCACCAGCCTGCAGGGAAAGAGGTGCAGGTGTGGGACACGTGTGGTTGAGAGAGCTGAAGGCTCTGGCAAGGCTGGAAGCCTGTTGCTCTCGTGGGCTATGGCTCTTCCCTGTGCAGTTGATGCCTGGGAGGAGACACCTTATCATTATAGCACCAGGACTTCATTGCCTCCTCATGGCAACCCATGAGCCTGGAAGAGATGGTACTGCAGTCCTGCTCTAGGCATTGCACATCCCCACATGACACTGCCCAGGAAGAGCCCTGAGCAATGTGTGAGGGACAGGATCTCCTCTCCCAAGGGCTGCGGGTCAGGGCTTGGCCCTTTGACTTAATAGAACACACCCAGGTTCAGTCAACGTGAGAGCCATCTTTTCCTTTCCTTTGCCTCCCTGTCATCACTGCCTCCAGTTTTCTGCTGTAACCAGACCCCAGGGAAGCTTTGTCAGTAATGTCCCTCAGTGGGACCCATTAACACTCCTTGAAACTTTGGAGTTTGCATCTGACTTTGACTTCTGGAGAGGTTCCTTCAGCATCCTCTCACTGTCTGAGGTTCATGGAGTCGGCACCAAACCCACCAGAGGGGTCATTAAAAAGCCACCTTGGGCTGGTCCTGTGCTGCTGAGCTGGGCCGGGCTCCTGGGATGGAGGGAGCTCATGGCAAGTGGGCAGTGTGCTGCAGAGAGACAGCTCTGCCCAGGAGCGGCTCCTCTGCAAAGCACAGCAAGGCTGAGGGCACTGGCTGCAGGCACCGAGGGGAGACATGCAAGAAAGAGAGAGGTTAAAGGCAGTGTGGGATGGGAGGATGCTGAGAGCTCAAAAGAGGAGAAACCTTCACAGCCCTTGACACGGTAAGTCTCTGCGTGCAGGGCAATGCAGCTGCAGTTTGTGGAGGGATCTCCTAAAGCTGGCACAGCCCACAGCCTATGGGATGTCTCTCTGGTGTACAGAAGGACATGCTCCAGAGCAGGGCTTCCCTGCTGCACCATAGAGGGACAGGGCATGGCAGCTGCCTTCTCCCAGGGCCAGCTGCATGGGTGTGAAGCCGGGTGTGCAGGCAGGGGTGCCCAGGGCTGTCCTTTCGAGCAGGGTCCCTGCACCCCAGGCTCCCCATGGCGCTGTGGGGAGAAGCTATGGGTAGAAGGAACAACTCCTGACAGGGCACGATCCTTCTGCTTTCACGAGAGTGCTGCACGGGTCAAGGCTGCTGACAGCCCACATCACCCTCAGGACATTTCCAAGGGGACTTTTCAAGAAGCACATCAAGGCAATGTCTACTTGAAAGCTCAGGATTCCGTTCTTTCTGTTTTCTACTCTTGGTTGTCTGGGTGGGCAATGGGACATAGAAAGTCACCTCTCTGGGAGCAGGCACTTAAACTCCAAATCTGTTTCTCTTAGAGATGAATCAACCTGGGAGTATCAGAAATCAACACCCTGCAGCTTACAGACAGCACCAGAGGCACCTTGGCAGCCTCCTCAGGGTTGGTCTGATGTTCCCATCAGAGCCTGCAACCACTGAGCTGCCCCTGGGCAGTGCCCTGCTGCCAGGAGGGGTCTGCAGGGCAGAGCTGAGCACAGAGCGGGTGGGATGGGGTCTGTGAGCACTGAGAGGGAGGAGGCGTGGGGACAGGGAAATGGTTCCTGGCAGGGACAGCTGCAGGCAGCAGAGACATGGGCAGGGGGAGAGAGAGAGCTGCTACCATCAAGGTCTTGGGAGGGGGATTCTGGCACCTCCCTGCTGTCCCTTGCAGTGCAGATGCCTTCCGCTGAGCAACCCCCTGGTCTCCTCTCCCACCCGGCGGAGTTGATGCCATCAAGACCATGGGTTCTCAAGCTGAGTCGAATTCTCTGCAGGTTCAGCCCAAGGAGAAGAAACTCCTGAGTGCTCCCTTGGCAAGAGTGTTGAGGCATTTCTCCATCTCGCCCTCCTGTCGATGCTTCCCTTGGTCTTACCCTCGGACTCTCTGGCAACAAGGAGGCTTCAGGTGCAGAGCACACACCAACGCTGCAGGTCCTGCGATGCGGCTGTGTCCATGGGAGCAAAGTGCCTCGGTTCCTTCCAAGCTGTGGGGCTCTGGACAGTGCAGTGTGTGGGGCTGGGGACTGAGCTGGCTCTGCTGAGGTCCCTACACTTTTAGCACATCCAGGAGTTTCCCTGGGCTTGTGCTGCCGGAAGATGCTGAGCAGCTCCTCTATATTACAAGGGGGTTACCGATATGATCTGCATGTCAGGGCTGCTGCTTCCTTGGAGCTACTGGCCATGGACAGCAGCTGGACGTGGTCTTCTCAGTGCTGGTCCCTCCGCACTTCCAAACTGTCCTGCCGTGTCCTTAGGATTGTGTAAGCCCTAAGGGAAATGGTGAATTTCAGCAGCTGTCACCCACTTTCCCCCATTCCCAGTGCTGTAGAGCAGGGACAAGTCCTCGGGAGACTATGGGCAGAGCCCTACTCCTTACATCAGACTCAGCCAGCACAAACCTGAGCTCCAGCCTGGGGGACGCATGAAGGTCCTGAAAGAAGGGATATAGGCAATGGGTGTTGGGGAGGTGGGGTGGGGGCTTGGAAGGGGCAGGGAAAGGGAATAGTTTTGCTCAGAGCAGTCCTCACTTGTGAGTGTGCTTTCTTCCTTTGGCAGTACCTCAGGAACAAAGGGATCAGATGTCCAACGGCAGCTCCATCACCGAGTTCCTCCTCCTGGCATTCGCAGACACACGGGAGCAGCAGCTCTTGCACTTCTGGCTCTTGCTGGGCATCTACCTGGCTGCCCTCCTGGGCAACGGCCTCATCATCACCGCCGTAGCCTGCGACCACCACCTCCACACTCCCATGTACTTCTTCCTCCTCAGCCTCTCCCTCATTGTCCTGGGCTCCATCTCCACCACTCTCTCCAAAGCCATGGCCAATTCCCTGTGGGACAACAGGTCTATTTCCTATGTAGGATGTGCTGCCCAGCTCTTTCTGTTTTCCTTCTTGATCACAGCAGAGTATTTTCTTCTTACTATCATGGCCTATGACCGCTACGTTGCCATCTGCAAACCCCTGCACTACGGGACCCTCCTGGGCAGCAGAGCTTGTGTCCACATGGCAGCAGCTGCCTGGGGCAGTGCGTTTCTCAATGCTGTGCTGCACACTGCCAATACATTTTCCCTACCTCTCTGCCAAGGCAATGTCCTGCACCAGTTCTTCTGTGAAATCCCCCACATCCTCAAGCTTGCCTGCTCAAATGCCCACCTCAGTGAAGTTGGGCTTCTTGTGGTCATTGCCTGTTTAGTGTTTGGGTGTTTTGTTTTCATTGTGGTGTCCTATGTGCAGATCTTCAGGGCTGTGCTGAAGATCCCCTCTGAGCAGGGACAGCACAAAGCCTTTTCCATGTGCCTCCCTCACCTGGCTGTGGTCTCCCTCTTTGTCAGCACCTCTTTTTTTGCCTACCTGAAGCCCCCTTCCACGTCCTCCCAATCCCTGGATCTGCTGATGGCAGTCCTGTACTCGGTGGTGCCTCCAATAGTGAACCCTTCATCTACAGCATGAGGAACAAAGAGATCAAAGATTCCCTGAGGAAAGTATTTCAACACATACTATTTCAGCATCATTAAGGTACCCCTACACCTTATAATACTCCCAGGGTATCTCAGGAAAAGCCAGGAGTATCTTTTGGTCTTTTTTTTTTTTTTTTAAAATAGCTGTGATAATATTATTGCAATGAATTAGTATTATTCATCCCACTTCTTGACAGTCAACGTGTTTTTTCTGAGCTGCTATCCCAATGTACTGTCATGGAGTAACCCCAGCAGGTAGGTCAGCACCACCCAGCTGCTCGCTCACCTGCCCCCAGTGGGATGGGGGAGAGAATTGGAAAGGTAAGAGTGAGAAAACTCGTGGGTTGAGTTAAAGACAGTTTTAGTAGGTAAAGCAAAATCTGCACATGTAAGCAAAGCAAAACAAGGAATTCATTCACTGCTTCCCACTGGCAGGCAGGTGTTCAGCCATCTCCAGGAAAGCAGGGCTCCATCACGTGTAACAGTGACTCAAGAAGACAAACGCATCACTCCGAACATTCCCTCCCTTCCTTCTTCTTCCCCCAGCTTTATATGCTGAGCATGACGTCATATGGTCTGGAATATCCCTTTGGTCAGCTGGGGTCAGCTGTCCCAGCTGTGTCCTCTCCCAACTTCTTGTGCACCCCCAGCCTACTCGCTGGCAGGGTGGGGTGAGAAGCAGAAAAGGCCTTGACTCTGTGTAAGCACTGCTCAGCAATAAAGCAAACATCCCTGTATTATCAACACTGTTCTCATCACAAGACCAAAACATAGCCCCGTACAAGCTACTATGAAGAAATTTAACTCTATCCCAGCTAAAACCAGCACACAGACCTACAGTACCAGGCTGCTTGCATAAATAAAGAAGCCAGCAGAAAATCTTTGGTCTGAGCTCTCATCTCTCCAAATCCTCTCTGTAGCTGGGGGCACAGCCCAGCAGGAAGAAAGGGTTAAGGAGCCCAAATCCCAGCTGCCCCATGGAGGAGCAGCCCATGGGGCCCCGAGGCTGCACCTTGCTGCCTCAGCGGGCACTCCCTCTCTTCTGCCTGCATATCATCAGGGCTGCTGCTTCCCTGGAGCCATGGCCATGGCCAGCAGTAGGACATGCTCTTTTCAGTGCTGGTCTCTCCTCCCTTCCACACTCTCCTCTTGTGCCCTTGCGTTTGTGTTAGCTCTAAGGGCTCGTGGACCTTGAGACAGTCCTGTTGTCTCTACAGTGGCATCCCTGTGGCTGTGGGCAGGAGCAGACCATGTGAACCACTGTGTCAGAGCTGGCCTCCCTGCTAGCACAGCCGTCACCAAAAGGGCTCCTCAGGGCAGGGCCAGAAGGCCAGATGCCTCTTCCAAAGTTGGTGTCAGGACTATACCCAAGGAGCCGCTCCCTCAAAAGGACTTCTGCTCTTCTGGGGTTCTCGATGGCTTTGGAGAGACAATCTCAGAGTCGCAGGGGGATCTGTTAGGGACTGAGGGCTGGACCAAGACTTCCCTTCTTGGTGGCACATGTCCAAGCAGACAGCAGTTGTTCTTTGATTTATCTCCCTGGTGGTGTCCCACCTGCAGTGGGGCTGATGGCAGATGCCATCCTGGAGAGGAATTGGGAGGTGCCAGGAGAAGTCAGGGGATCTCCAGGCACGGTGTGTGAGTCTGACTTGGCAGTGAGTTGCACCTCCTAAAATTAGTGACCATCTGAGGTGGAGTGTCCTGGACGAAAAGGCAAACCTGAGGAGACCATGAGCTAACGAGGGCTCTGCAATGCCAGAAAAGGCTGTGAGGAGCCAGCAGGCAATAGGACCAAAGGCTGGAGAGTGGTTCATGAAAGCCTCTTGGAAAGCCCACGCGCTGGATCTAGCGCAGCCCTGCCCTGCCCTTTGTGCCATTGCAGACACGCCTTGCTCCTGCCCAGCCCTGTCCTTGGCTATTGAGCATCAAGGGAAGATGGAAAGGGGCTCAGCAGCAGTGATCCCTTTCTGGCTGGGTCTGCTCCCCACCCTGACCAGCATGGCCAGTGCAGGCTCACCCCATGGTCCCAGGGCACCACAGCTCCCTCGCTCTGCACAGCAGCACCGCCAGCTTGGGGCCTTGCAGGGAGCATGGAGAGGGAACCAGGAGTGGCTGGCCAGGCCAGCACAGACACGCTCACCTGGGGAAAGGCTCTCTGGAGAGCAGGGATGACTGTGGAGAAGAGCAAGGCAGCATTTGTGTGCCTGCAGGGAGGAATCCATGAGAAAGAGAAACCTCTTTCTGCAGGCACCCACTCGGAGCAGGCTGCTCTGTTCTGGAGCAGGACTCTTGTGCTGGCCTAGGGAGAGGGATGTCGTGGATGAATGATTTAGATCACTTAAAGAATCACCACCAAAGGTATTAGCAAAAGTGATCTTAATGTGAATTTGTGTGCTGGGTAGACCCTGGCCAGATGCCAGGTGCCCACCAAAGCCGCTCTATCACTCCCCCTCCTCAACTGGACAGGGGAGAGAAAATAAAACGAAAGGCTCATGGGTTGAGATAAGGACAGGGAGATCACTCACCAATTACCATCACAGGCAAAACAGACTCGACTTGGGGAAAAATTAATTGAATTTATTACTAGTCAAATCAGAGCACGACAATGAGAAATAAAACCAAATCTTAAAAACACCTTCCCCCCACCCCTCCCTTCTTCCCGGGCTTAACTTAACTCCCGATTTTCTCTACCTCTTCCCCCCGTGAGCGGCACAGGGGGATGGGGAATGGGGGTTTGGGTCAGTTCATCACATGTTGTTTCTGCCGCTCCTTCCTCCTCAGGGGGAGGACTCCTCACACTCTTCCCCTGCTCCAGCATGGGGTCCCTCCCACGGGAGACAGTCCTCCATGAACTTCTCCAATGTGAGTCCTTCCCACAGACTACGGTTCTTCACGAACTGCTCCAGCATGGGTCCCTTCCACGGGGTGCAGTCCTTCAGGAACAGACTGCTCCAGCGTGGGTCCCCCGTGGGGTCACAAGTCCTGCCAGCAAACCTGCTCCAGCCTGGGCCCCTCTCTCCACGGGTCCATGGGGCCACAGGTCCTGCCAGGAACCTGCTCCAGCGCGGGCTTCCCACAGGGTCACAGCGTCCTTTGGGCATCCCCCTGCTCCGGCGTGGGGTCCTCCACGGGCTGCAGGTGGATATCTGCTCCACTGTGGACGTCCATGGGCTGCAGGGGGACAGCCTGCCTCACCATGGTCTTCACCACAGGCTGCAGGGGAATCTCCACTCCGGCGCCTGGAGCACCTCCTCCCCTCCTTCTTCACTGACCTTGGTGTCTGCGGAGTTTTTCTCTCACATCTTCTCACTCCGCTCTCTCTGGCTGCAACTGCAACTCTCCTGTAACTTCTTTTCCCTTTCTTAAATCCCAGAGGCTCTACCACTGTTGCTGATTGACTTGGCCTTGGCCAGCGGCGGGTCCATCCTGGAACCCGCTGACATTAACTTTATTGGCCATAGGGGAAGCTTCTAGCAGCTTCTCACAGTAGCCAGCCCTGTAGCCCCTCCACTACCAAAACCTTGCCACGCAAACCCAATACACTGCTGAACAGTGCTGACTGTCACAAACATTCGCAACTGGCCCGTGCCGACCGAGGAGAGAGGCTAGGAGGCAAAGCAAAGAATTACAGAGGCAAATATTTATTCATGCACATGAGGTGTCCCAGCAAAGTTGGGGCACCCAGAATGTGGCTTTACACAGGGTTCTTATACCCTTCAAACATTCAGGTACAACATGATTTGACTGATCACTAACACCCACACTACCGATGACTAATCATAGTAAAACTTTGCAAAAGAACAATATTTCTGCAACATTCTTGCTGCTTGTCTATTGATCCAGCTGTCCCTGGAGTCAGCCTTGCTCGAGTGACTGATCTGTGATGCCAGACAATGCTGGGAGGGTTTCAAAGGGGTGTGAGAAGGGCTGGGATGCTGGCGTTACCTTGGTTGTCCCGGGGTATCCTTTATCCTTCAGGGACAGCTCTAAGCTTCCACAAAGCAAAGTCCTTCTTTCCAGGGCTGGGCTGGCCTTTCTTTTCTTTTACTTAATCATGGACAATACCGAAGTCTCTAGTAAAATTCCACTGCCTCATTACATTACAGTGTATAATGCGAACTAATATACATTAAGAAAGTGAATATCCTTTATACTATAAAGACTGATTGTTATAATATGTAGGGACTGGTCACATTATGTTATCCATTATTTTAGTACTAAGTCGAGTGCATAAGTTGATACAACACTACAAAGACACATATATAATTACAAAGCAAAATAAGAGAGTGAATACAACATCCAAAATGCTTTTAGTTCACAATCTTATACCCAAGTGTGGGAGCCAAGAGGCTAACCACCCAAACAGATGGAGGGGAGATGCCTGTCTTAATTCATGTATTACTTTGAAATGTGTCTTTACCTTATTTATATCAGATTCATTTTTCTGGTCTGGATTTACATAAACCCGGCAGCTGTCATTCAATAACGCACATCCTCCGTCCTCTGCTGCTAATAGGTAGCCTAAGGCTAATCGAGTCTCTGTTACCTTTTGTGATCACCATGTGATTTCTTCCTGTAGAGCTGTCATACTATCTGCCGTTTCTTTAATGGCTTTTTCTAATTCTGTTGGCACATTTCCAACCATGCTTTCTCATTCAGCAACCCCTAACCATGGGATAAAAGCTCTTACACACAGGTGGAGCTCAGTGCCACATTCTGTCAGAGGGCTGTGATGCTTTTTCTCACATATACCAGTAGTTATGAGCTCCAGAGGCAGAAGAGATACTGGTTCTAACCTGTGCGCATGGTATTAATGCACCGAGAGTACACTGCCCAGCCCAGGTCGGGGGTCAATACTTGCATGCCCTTTCTCCACATATCCAATATTGCTCAGGTAGTCATGTAAATAGAGGAGTAGAATCCTCAAAGAAATCATAATCATGGTAAGTATGTCCTGCAAAAGGGTTGGTGGGTACTGGCTCTGGTTGTTTAGGTAAACCAGTAAGGCTTGGACCCAGATTAGATGACTCAAACCAATCAGGATCCCATAGGAAACCAACATTTTACAGTTATCTTTCCTTTGATTATGGCTTCCTACAGAATACCGTGTTAATTTCTCTGCAAACATCCACATTGTTTGGGATTTTGCAGAGCTCGATAAACTCCAGCCCAGAACAAATCTATGATGTGCTGTATCATTATAATAGGTTTCGTGTAAGGGTTTTGAAAGTATTATTCTTAGTATGAAAAAAAACCACCAGCATATTGCAACAAAGAGAATTCTCTCTTGATTACACTGTAGTTTTCAGTAAGGATATAGTTCAGTCCCTGTGCAATTCATAAGTAACACAGTACTTTCAACTTTCCTCTTGTTGAATTTTTTAGACAAGGTTAGCGAGGTCACAGCCAATCCACCAGCTCTGTGTAGGTTCCTGGCTATGGGTAGTTTTGTCTCTCCAGGGATGGATGTTCCTTTGGTGGCAGGAGGGTATCCTGGTTCCAATTCTAGACCGGTCACAGCTTTCAGGAGGGAGTGATGGATCCAAGTCAGTTTTTCTTCCACCTTTACTGCTCAGAAAGGTGAGCAATACCAGCAATTTTCCCTCCCACCAAGGGGATAAGTGTTCCTTTTTTTCATGTGTTTTACCCAAACATAATTCCTTCGATTGAAGCAAAGTTCCTTCTAGAGGTACTGGCTGTAGTAGCTGTGCCCAGGCCTGATTGTGATAGTGTTTCACAGGGAGACAGCTTTGGTTTTTTGTTGAGGTCTTGCTAAATATGCATTAAGGCTAAAGGTAGTGCGTGCAAGAGGCAGTTAGCTATTTGGCTGTGGCATAAATTCCTGGCACGAACCAGTTCTTCAGCACTGTCTGGGCTAGTGCAGCAGTCCCCAAATGCCCTGGATGGTGATGCGTTTTTGCTATGGGAATCCGGTGTTGCTCAGGTAAAACAGGAAGGTTTTCCGTCCCTCTCTCTGGAGTCCTCTTCCCTGGGAGTCTTTGGTTGCTTCATACCTTCTCCAAGAGTCAATTTCTTCAGCAGGAACAGTCAAATAGATCTTTTCAGGAGCAGATAACACCAGGTCAGACCGCGGGACTGCTTGTAAGCCTGGTGTTTTGTACGGCTGTCGTGCTGTGGCTTTAGCTGCAACATCCGATAGATCTTTTCCTGTTTCTTCTTTTGTCCTTTCACCAGTATTGGCTGGCTGATGAATGACAGCTAGTTTTTGTGGCAACTGTCTAGTTTTTAACGGTTCAGTACTCTCAGGAAAAGTTATAAACCCGCGCCCCTTCCAGAACTGCCCAGTGGCGTGGCACACTCTAAAGGCATATTGAGACTCAGTGTATTTACAGTCTTGTCTTTGGACAGCTGGCAAGTCTTTGTTAATGCAATCCATTCTGCTGCTTGTTCACTCAGCTTTGGACTGAGTGGCGAAGGCTCCACGACTTTATTTTCAGGAGTTACTGAATAACCTGTAACCTGGTCACTGTTCAGATAATATGGGGACCCGTCTACACAGAGGTCAAGATCCGGATCTGGAAAGGGCACTTCTGTAAATATTTTTGAGTCTTTTGGGCTTCATGGGTTGTTACCACACAATCGTGATGTGGAGTTTCTTCCCCAGGTGGAGGGAGTAGAGTAAGAGGGTTCAGTGTATGACATCACTTCATTCTTCTGTGTTCCGCCATTAAGAGAATCAGCTCATAGCGATGTATTCGCTGTGGTGACAGTGCTGTGTGACAGCAGCATTTCAAGTCCATGTGGTACTTGTAGCACTAGAGGGGATCCAAGCAGCACGTTTTCACTCTGTTCAACTAGGAGTGCTGCGGCAGCTGTCCTAGGGACACAAGCAAAGGGTCCTTGAGCTGCCAGACTGTACTGGTGTTGGCTGGGATAGTTACATTTCTTCCTGTACAAACAAGGTAAATGGCTTCCCGTCGTCTGGCAATCCCACAGCAGGAGCAGTCACTAATGCGTGCCTCAAAAGCTCAGATGCCTTTACCTTGTCTGTTGTTCAGTGGATGGGTTCTCCAGCACCATGAGCAGCAGTCTGTATCAGTGGATTTGCCATTTCCCCAGAAGCAGCTCTCCAGGGGCGGCAGAATGCTACAGCTCCTGAGAAGGCTCGCATGTGTTTTTAGTAACTGCTTGGGGAAGGTTTTGAATGGCTTGACTACGGTGCTCAGATAAACAACACTCCCCTTGTTGGAGAATGTAACCCAGGTGTTTTACACTTCTCTTACAAAAGTTGTATCTTATGTGGAGAAGCCCGATGGCCCTTCTCAGCAAAGGCCAACAGTAAGGTGCGGGTGTCAGCTCTGTAAGATTCCTTGGCTACCAATAAAGCAGTAACAGATTGTATCAAAAAGGGATCCATTTCTTTAAAGACAGCATCCTGCAAATCTTCTAACAAAACTTTAGAAAACTAGTGGAGGATGCAGGAAAGCCCTGAAGGAGCCTTGTCCATGTTAGTTGGATCTTTCCCCAGGGAAATGCAAAAAGGTATTGAGACTCCGGATGAATAGGTATACTGATTTCAGGTCGAAACAGTTGCCCCTGTACCTGTTAGACAGGAGGAATTATGTTCATCAGTCAAAAGGTTTGAGACCAGATTCTCATGCGAAGAAGGGGAAAATATTTCCTATTCAGAGGCTCCTGTAGTGACTGCACCGTAGGTCCCTGGTAGCTATCAGTCCTGGGTGAAAGGGTGCAGAGAGCAGGGCAAGACTGCAGCAGAGGATTGAGAGGTGCTGTTGGGAGGCCCTTTGGTCACACTGGGCACTCCTGTTTCCCATGGCCTTACTGTCCACAATAATTACAACTGTCTCTAGTTCCTCGAGGTCCATTGCTCCTCCAATTTCCTCCTCTGACCTTACCTCAGAAAACCTCCGCATCCCTGTCCCCTTAGTCCAGGATTGCCGTTTAATGCCGCTGCCAACTAGCTTTCTGTCCCTGTTCTTTCTTTTTTTTTTTTGCTTCAGCTGTCTTTCATCTCTTCCATTCAACACAAACATAGCAATGCTGACTATTTCATCCAATCCTTTGCCCTGCCATCCTGGCACATGCCTAGAAAAATATTTCTTAATCTCTGAGGCTGACTGATCTACAAAAGAAAGATACCATTAAAGATCGATTTTCCACCTTCTCAACGTTGACCCCTCCAAACAGTCTTCTTTGTTTAACCAATTGGGCGTAACATTCAGAGAGGTGTTTGGTGCTTCTTTGCTGACATTCTTGGACCTTAACCCAATCTACACTCTTTCTAATGACTCTAACAATCCCCTTCTCTCTCTTTGCAGCATACCTCTATTTGCTGGTAAGTCTGGGTCCCGTCCTGGGTCATTGCCCGGCCATGGGCTTCTGCCCTGTTCTTCCCTGGCCCATCTGCAGTTTGTCTCTCAGATTTTCAGTTTTTTATCTGCAGAAAAAACAGTCTCAAACAGTTGCTGCACATGGGCCCACGTAGAGTCATAAACACAGAAGATGCTGTGTGTGGTTTGCAGCAGCTTCTCTGGATCATCCTGCAGTCTGGGCATTTGTTGTTTCCCCAAAACCAAATCAGTGCAAATGGCAGGCAGCCTGTTCCCACAGAAAGCTGGCCAGGTTCCCGTCCTGGCCCTAGAATTTCTTCTCAGAGAGGTGCTAGCAAAGCAGAAGCAGTCGCACTAGCTGGAGCAGAAACCAGAGGAAAAGCAGAAAAAAGAGCAGTAGGATGGGCAGGTGGAGCTGAATGGGGAACATGCCAGATTTTCCCATGTGGCTGAAGGTTTTATTCAATTTCCGACCCAGAGGGGAAACTTCTCTCTGATATTTGTGAATTCCAGAATGGAAAGAGCTCTTCTTTCTCCCGTTCATTCAGAGACCTTTACTTATTCTCTGCTCTGGAGGGAATTTTTTAGGTTTTGTTTGGGTTTTTTTTTAATACCTGATAACCCAATGGTCCAGTAATTATCCCAGATACCCCAAGAGTCCATCTGTGATGGGAACCAATCCTTCAATTGCTGGGATAAAGAGCTCAGCCTAATGTCATCAACAGAACCAGGCCGTGGCCACGTTTGGGATGCATCATCAAAGGTGGTCACTTCTGGCCAAATTTCCTGACACAGGGCTCGGGCCTTTGATGACCCAGCCATCCCATCAATGGATTTCCAGGGCTGCAGCAACTCACGTACTGGTGACCTCGTCACCATACTTTGTCTGCCTCCCATTATACAAAACCATCACCTCCTTACTGCCAAGCAAGATCCATGCTTCACTGTCCCTGTGCCCAAGTATCTTGAGGGGAACTCACTCACAAGCCCGCAGTGGAGATCCTCAGGGTCCGGGTGGTAGTGAGAGGTTGGATCAGGTGAGTCGGCTGTGTCCCACCTGGGTCTCCAAACTGTTAAGGAAATTCACAACTGGCCCGTGCCGACCGAGGACTGAGGCTGTGACACAAAGTGCAGAATTACAAGAGTAAATATTTAGTCAAGTGCCTGGGGTGTTCCAGACCAATTGGGGCACCCTGAATGTGGTTAATACAGAGGGTTCTTATACTCTTCAAGCATTCAGGTACAACAGGATTTGACTAATCACTAATTAACACACACACTACCCATTGCTAATCATAGTAAAACTTGACAAAGCAACTGCTTCTGCAGCACCATCATCCATCAGCAGTCTTATTGCTTGTCTATTGATGCAGACATTCCTGGAGTTGGTCTTGCTATAATTACCTCTCTCTGATGCCAGCCAACATTGGGAGGGTTTGAAAGATGTGTTCGAGGGGCTGGGCTGCTGGCATTATCTTGGTTTTCCAGGGGTAGCTTTTATCTTCATGGAAAGCTCAAAGATACCGAGAAGCCAAGGCTTTGTTTCAAGGGCTGGGCTGTCCTTCTGGTCCTTGTGATGATCTGGTGTCCTTTAGTTTGCTTCCTCAAGCATGACTAACCAGTGTACAATGTGAACTACATATATATGAAGAAAGTTAATACACTTTCATACTAGAAAGAGTGGTTTGCATACTAGTTAGGGAGGGAAATGTTCATAACACTATGTAGACACAGATACAGTATGGTTCCTCCCAGGAGCTGCTCTTAGAACCTCTGTCTATCCAGGAGCTGGCTCTGGGATCCCCTCATCCTGCCAGTTCATCCCTGCACAGACAAGCACACACACACACACACACTGAGATGGCTCTCTCCAGCACAGAATCACAGAAGCCTTGAGGCTGGAAGGCAGCCAGCTTCCCCCTTCTCTGGGCTTCCACATCCACCCACCACAGTGTTGACCATGAGCGTTCAGCTCTCAGCTGACTCGTCGTCCTCCCCAGGAAGAGCTCCACATGTTCCTCCTACTCTCTGCCATAAATTCCCCTCGGGGTCCACACCTATGTAGGACAGCCTGTGGTGGAGACCATAAAGGTCTGAAGAAAGTCTGCAAAGCCCCCAACAGAGATGAGCTCTTTCTCCCCTTGGCTATGGCTGTTGTCTCTGCCACCGATGCCTATGAGGAAGCAGCTTATCCTTACAACACGAGGGTCTCATTGCCTCCCCTTCCCCACTCGAGAGCCTGGGAGGTGTTGGACCATAATCCTGCCCTTGACATTGCATGTCCTCATGTCACACTGCCCCAGGAAGAGCCCTGAGCAATGTGTGAGGGACAGGATCTCCCTTCCCAGGGGCTGGGCTCACACCTTGGTCCTTTGGCTTAATGGAACACATCCAGGTTTCCTCAGAATCTCTTCCACCTTTACATTGCCTTTGTCTACCTGTCATCTGTGCCTCCAGTTTTGTGTTCTAACCAGACCCCAGGGAGGCTTTGTCAGTAATGGTCCCCACTGGGACCCATTAACGCTCCTTGAAACTTTGGAGTTTGCATCTGACTTTGACTTCTGGAGAGGTTTCTTCAACTTCCTCTCACTGTCTGAGGTTCATGGAGTCGGCACCAAACCCACCAGAGGGGTCATTAAAATGCCTTGAGCTGGTCCTGTGCTGCTGAGCTGTGCTGGGCTCCTGGGATGGAGGGAGCTCATGGCAAGCGGGCAGCGCTGCCGAGAGACAGCTCTGCCCAGGAGCAGCTCCTCTGCAAAGGGCAGCAGGGCTGAGGGCACTGCCTGCAGGCACTGAGGCGAGACATGCAAGAAAGAGAGAGGTTTAAAGGCAGTGTGGGATGGGAGGATGCTGAGAGCTCAAAAGAGGAAAAATCTTCACAGCCCTTGACACGGTAAGTCTCTGCATGCAGAGCAATGCAAATTAACTTCCTAGAGTGATCTCCTAAAGCCAGCATAGCCCACAACCTGTGGGATCTCTCTCTGGTGTAGAGGAGGAGGACGTGCTCCAGAGTAGGGCTTCCCTGCTGCACCGTCAGAGGGATGGGGCATGATGGCTGCCTTCTTCCAGGGACAGCTGCAGTGGTGTGAAGCTGGGTGTGCAGCCAGGGGTGCCCAGGGCTGTCCTTCCGAGCAGGGTCCCTGCACCCCAGGGGGCTGTGTGCTGAGGCAGGGACTCTGCCACCTGCCAGGGTCAGCACTCAGCCTGCCCGGGGAGCTCCCCATGGCGCTGTGGGGAGAAGGTGTGGGTGGAAGGAGCGACCCCTGTCAGGGCAGGGTCCTTCTGCTGTCGAGAGGGTGCTGCATGGGTCAGGGCTGCTCACAGCTCCACATCACCCCACAACATTGGCAGAGGCAGCATTTTAAGAGGAAGGTCAAGGCAGGGGCTACCTTGAAGATGAAGACCTTTCCAGGGTCTGTGATCTCACCTTTCTTCTAAGGGAAAAAGGAAAGGAGATATCAGGTTTGGATAAGTCACTGAGACTCCTGAACTGTTGCAGTGAGGGATCAGCACGTCTGCCAGAAGCCTCCTCAAGTGCCTTCCCCCACTCCTCTGCCTACAGGCAGCACCAGCATCCCCTTTGCTTGCAGCATCAGTGCTGATCTGCCCTAGTGCTTAGGACCTGCTAAGAGGGCGATGGTCCTGGGCAGTGCCCTGCTGCCAGGAGGGGTGTGCAGGGCCGAGCTGAGCACAGAGCGGGTGGGATGGGGTCTGTGAGCACTGAGAGGGAGGAGACCTGGGGACAGAGAAACAGCTCCCTGCAGGGACAGCTCCAGGCAGCAGAGAGCCAGGCCACCCCTCTGCATCACTCTCTACTCAGCTGCCTGGGGAAAGAGAGAAGAGTTTGGAGAACAGGACTTTGAAACTGGACTCCTCGGAGCTCACTAAAGTCCAGTTTCTTCTTCAAGTACTTTGTTAGTGAGGTCATCCTCCAACGGAGAGAGGTGTAATAAGCCCAGGGCACCTGCATGGTGACCAGCAGGTCAGTCGTGGGCAGAGCAGCTCTCCTGACTGTGCATTAGGGCACAGGGAGCCCATTTGTCCCTCAGGACTCTGCAGTGTTCAGGCTGAGAGCAATGCGAAAGATGTTGTCTTCTGCCCCTCACAGAAAATGCCTTCACTCAGCAGCACAAACCTCAGCTCACAAAAAAGAGCTGAATGAAGTTCCCCCCAAAAAGACAAGTATTTTTAAGGGGATTTTTTGGGAAACAGCATAGGACTGCCTCAAAGAAGCCTGCCTTAACTTGTCAATGTTTTCTCCTCTTCCAACAGTCCCCCATGCCCACAGTGAAGTAATGTCCAACAGCAGCTCCATCACTGAGTTCCTCCTCCTGGCATTTGCAGACACGCGGGAGCTGCAGCTCTTGCACTTCTGGCTCTTGCTGGGCATCTACCTGGCTGCCCTCCTGGGCAACGGCCTCATCATCGCTGCCGTAGCCTGCGACCACTGCCTCCACACCCCCATGTACTTCTTCCTCTTTAATCTCTCCCTCCTCGACCTGGGCTCCATCTCCACCACTCTCCCCAAAGCCATGGCCAATTCCCTCTGGGACACCACGGCCATCTCCTACTTGGGATGTGCTGCCCAGGTCTTTTTTTTCCTCTTCTTGATATCAGCAGAGTATTTTCTTCTCACCATCATGGCCTATGACCGCTATGTTGCCATCTGCCAACCCCTGCACTACGGGACCCTCCTGGGCAGCAGAGCTTGTGTCCACATGGCAGCAGCTGCCTGGGGCAGTGGCTTTCTCAGTTCTGTGCTGCACACTGCCAATACATTTTCCCTACCTCTCTGCCAAGGCAATGCCCTGCACCAGTTCTTCTGTGAAATCCCCCACATCCTCAAGCTCGCCTGCTCAGATACCTACCTCAGGGAAGTCGGGCTTCTTGTGGTTAGTGCCTGTTTAGTGTTTGGGTGTTTTGTTTTCATTGTGCTGTCCTATGTGCAGATCTTCAGGGCCGTGCTGAGGATCCCTTCTGAGCAGGGATGGCACAAAGCCTTTTCCACATGCCTCCCTCACCTGGCCGTGGTCTCCCTCGTTGTCAGCACTGCCATCTTTGCCCACCTGAAGCCCCCCTCCATCTCCTCCCCATCCCTGGAGCTGGTGGTGTCAGTTCTGTACTCGGTGGTGCCTCCAGCAGTGAACCCCATCATCTACAGCATGAGGAACAAGGAGCTCAAGGACGCCATGTGGAAAATGAAGACTGGATGTTATTCTAAAGCAATCAACTGCCCATCTTCTTCTGCAGAGCAGTTATAATGTAACTCGTTACAGGCCCAGCTGGTCATCTGTAGTTTTTGGTGGTGGTGGTAGTGTTTTACTTGTGATAATGTTTTCATCCGCATTCTAATTCACTCTCTGCTTTTCTTTTCTGACCAAGTGGCTGTGTAAACGAGGAGCTGTGCTGTCTGTGTGCTGAAACAAAATAAAGGGCCCTGCAGCGACTTCTTCTTTTCTAAGATCGTTCCTCCAAGAACTTTTGGGAGCTGCAGGGACAGTCACTGTGTGCAGAGGTGGAGAGGAAGAGTGTCCCAGCATGGCAGCACTGCCAGGGAGCACTTGGTCTTCCAGAGCTGTTCTCTTTTCACTTCCACACTCTCTTTCTGATCCCTTGGATTTGGTGTAAGGCCTGATTGCTCTGGCACCTTGGCCATCGTCCTGCTGCGTGGCAGTCCTGTGACCGCAGGCAGGGACAGGCAATGGGCACTTCTGTGACAGAGCTGGCCTCTGTAAGAGTGGATCCATCATGAAAGGGGATCTTCTGAGGACAGTGCCTGTTTGCTTAGGTCTTCTTCCAAAGTTGCTCTCACAAACATGCCCAAGAAAGTGGCCCGCAGATGAAGACACCAATGTACAGCTAAACAGTGTGAGTGTGCAGGGTTGGGGCATGCAGCAGTGTCCTCGCACAGCCAGGCCTCCTGTGAGAGACCTGAAGGACCAGCAGAGCAGGGTCTGGTCTGTGCCCGTGTTCACTGGACACCCTGGGGAAGCTGCCCCAGGGCAATCATCATGGACTAGCCCCTCACAGCCACCATTTCCAGCACTCGCCTCTCATCCCTTTTCAGAGGTTCTTTGACCCTCCACGGAGGGACACCAAAAGAGTAGGTCAGAAGTCCATGTTGGCACTGTACGGATGAGATGTAAGCATGCACATCATGCGCGTGAGGTGAGATGAACCTGAGTGAGCACAAATGCCACCAGCTGTTCCTAGGGGTTCCCTGAAGGCCTGAGAGACAGGCAACATCTGGAGGTCACTTCATGTTGGGAATAACATCCCATGGGAAACCACCTGAATGCAGCACTGGGATGTGCTTCCTTGAATGGAGGTCCCTGTGTCCATTTCTCTTGCCTTGGGGCATCTCAGATGAGTGCAGAGCAGGGCGACACACGGCAGGGCTGAGGTGCCTCCCAGCCTCTGGGAGTGGCAAGAGGAGGCCAGAGAGACAGGGTGACTCCTGCAATGCACTGCCTGTGCGTGTGCAAGGGAAGGGCTCATGTCTCTGAACACATCTGTGTGCATCAGGAGTGCCTGAGGCCAGCTCAGCTGTGGACACCTGACAGAGCCCTGACACTGCTGTGTGTGACTCCAGGAACAACCCCCACCCTCCCAGTGAGATTCAGCTCAGCTGCCTTGGACAGGCTCATTGCAGGTGCTCCTGTTTGCTACGTCACCCTTGCCTGTGATTCTGGACTGTGCCCTCAAAAGTGCCAGAGCAATGAGAGAGGTTCTGGGGTCCATGGAAAGGCAGACGTCAAAGTCATCTTCAAGAAGGACAGGAACGAGAACTGGGAGAATTACAGGCTGGTCATCCTACCTCCGTCCCTGGGAAGGTGATGGGACATGTCCTCCTGCAGCCGCCTCCAGGCACTTGAAGGACAACAAAGGGATGGCTGAACCAAAATGGAGAGGGGAAAGAGGGGCATGTTGTGTACAGGGATTTTGCAAGGCCTTTGACATGGTCTCCCGTGGTGTCCTTAGAGCCAGGTTGGTGCTATCTGGGCTGAAGAAGTGGGCGTTACGGTGGGTGGGAAGCTGGCTGGATGATCAAGCCCAAATGTCGTCAGTGGTACAAAGTCCTCCGTGCAGCCAGTTACTAGCGGCATCCCTCAGTGACCAGCCCTTGGGCCAACACTGTTGACCATCTTTATTATCCCCCCTCTATGATGTGACAGAGTGCGCTTTCAGCTCCTTTGTGGATGATGCAAAGCTGGGTGGAGGCCTTGAACAACCTCATCTAGTTCACCCTGCCTTGAGCAGGAAAGTCAGACACAATGATGCTCAGGGCTCTCTTCACACCTGAGTAAATCTACGAGTCAATGAATCTTTCCCTTGAAGAGGTTTTTGAAAGTTGAATAGGCTGAGGAAGAAGGGGAAAAAAAGAGGCAGAAGAGGAGATATAATATGTGTCCACACAAATACTTCAGTTCCTGTACAGAATGTTTCTCCACTCCAGTCGTTGGCAGGAAATATATTTGACAAACTGGATAAAACAATCATACTTTTATCCAGTCAGGTCTTGTGCCATAAGGAGGGTGGTGGATGGGTATGATACTATGAGGTTGCTTGTGTCTCAGAAACTCCTCATCCAGTAGGAAGGGTATGGCTGTGAAGGGGACTGTGAGGTCAGTTCTGTCTCTGGAGGTGCTAGGCAGCAGAAGGAACATGGCTGGGAAAGTACCTCTGCCCAAGTACCCCATAGGCCCTGTCCAGGAAGAGGGCTTGGATAGGGGTTGTCATGTCCATTCCACCCGAGTACATGATGGGACAGCCGCAGGCACATGGCTTGGTCGCGTCTATATGAGAAGCTGAAAGGCCAGCAGCACTCATGTGGTTTAGAAGATCATGGTGAGGTTACTTCTCTCTGGTCAGGTGAAAGGCCACAAGAAGACTAACGGGTTGGGCTGCCTGCTTGAAGGGTCCTTTCTGAGACGGTCGAGCTTTCCTTGGTAGTGGGAAAAAGCAAAAGAGAGAGAAAAAAATATGACAAAGTGCAACTTGGAAGGTGGAGACTGGCTATCAGGAGGAAGAAATGTCATTCGAAGGGTACTGCTGTGGTGCAAGAGGTCACCCAGAAGGAGTGTGGATCAGCCCATGGCTTTGTGTTTGAAGGAACAGCCAGTGAGGGTGGAGACACACCAGTGAACGTACGGAAATGGTGAGGTGAGAGCAAGGCGGGGAAGCGAGATGGGTGTCTACAGCCTGCAGGGAAAGAGGGGCAGGTGTAGGACAGTGTAGAACAGCCTGCGGTGGAGATGGCAAAGGGCGCTGGCAAGGGTGGAAGGCACCGACAGAAACAGGGTCTCTGTCCCCATGATTCTGGCAGTTGTCTCTGCCACTGAGGTCTCTGAGAAGACATGTTGTCCTCATGGCACTGGCGCCTCAATGCCTCCTCGCAGCCCCATGACGAAGCTGGAAGTTGTTGTGCCATTGTTGTCCTTCGCTCGGCCTTGCACACCCCACATCCCACGGTCCCAGGAAGAGCCCTGAGCCACGCGTGAGGGACAGGACCTCCCTTGCCATGGGCTGGAGATCACAGCTTGGCCTTTCTGCTTCATAAAGCAAAGCAAGGGTTTTCTCAGCATTACAGCCACCTGCACAGTGCCTTTGCCTACCTGCAATCACAGCCTCCAATTCTCTGCTCTAACGAGTCCCTGGGGAGACTTTGTCAGTAATGGCCCTCAGTGGGGCCAATCAGTGCTTCAAGGTACTTTGGGTTTTGCTTCTGACTTGGACTTCTTGAGAGGTTTGTTCAATCTGCACCCAGTGTCTGAGGTTCATGGATTCAGCACCAAATACATCATGGGGCTCACTAAAATACAGAAAGCCTAATGAACTATTTCTCTTCCTAATTTCCTTCAAGTCTTCAAGCCCTGTACAGCTAATTGGAGTCATTTCATACTGTAGAGAAGGAGGAAGATTTCAAAGTGCACCTAATAAGAATGAGGTTTTTTTAAAGTATATTTTTAATTACTTTTCATTTTAAAGAAGAGGTGATAGAAGCTTTCTCTGATTAATATTGATGCAGAGTGTCTCCTCAGGAGGTCTGGGCAGGTAGGAAAAGCAGTCCCTTCAGGTCTGACACTGTATGGAGAACTTTGCTCCTCACTTCCCCAGCCTCACCATTTCTGACATTGGCCACCTGGGACTTGCATCACTCTTCCTTGCATCAGACTTCTCCACTGAAGTCTGCAGCTGGATGTTACAGCTCCTTTGCACCATCTCCCGCCTGCTCTCCTTAGAGAACTGGCTGCACACAGGCACAGAAGATTTTTTCCTATTTGTAAGACAAGAAAAGTAAAGCATGATCACTTTTCATAAACAATCAAACACACTCTGTAACCATAGGCTCAGTACAAGCTGCCTCTAGTGAGGTTGCCTTTTTACAAAGGATAATCTTGTCAGAAATGTTTTAGATGGGTAGATACAAAAAGCTGGATAGAAACATAACTAAAAAGTTGGCTACAGAGATAATCAGACTACTGAAAGAGAGGCCAACTTTTACTCCCGGAATCTCGAAGCAGCAGCATAGGTGAGAGGGATGGGAATGAAGAAAGAGTGAGGGGAGGAGAAAAGTGGAGAAGAATGGAAAGGGCCTTTGCCTCGGCCATCTGCATCTGACAAGATGACTTCAGAAATGGTCATTGTATCAGGACAGGTGTAAGTATAAGAAAGATCAGAGAAACTAAATACACCGTATAACAGGCAAAATAGTGGTACTGAAGTTACAGGGGAACATTGATTATTTCTTTGGAATATCCCTTTTGAATTGGGATTGGTAGAGGTCTGTTGTGAGTGAGGACATGCCAATGTTGCACCCATCTTTGAAAGGGGCCAAAAGTGCAACCCAGGGAACCACAGGCTGTACAAGCTCGCTTTGGGGAGGAGTGTGCCATCAATGAGAGGCCTCTTGGGTGACATTTCTGGGCCCCTAAAAGAGAAGAATGTGTCCAAAAGCAGGCAGCATGGACTTACCAACAGTAACTCATGCCTCAGTAAGGCCGTGGTGACAGTAAGGAAAGCTCTCAGATTTTCCGCGACCGTGGAAGTCAGTCAGATATTAGTATAATCAGAGCAGCGGCACCCTTCTTGTGCTGCTCCAGGCTGTGCGGCTCAGATGCAGGGCTACTTGACAGGTATCCCCAAACAGCCTTGATCATTTGCTTCCCCATTCACTCCTTCTCCACTCTTTTCCCACCTCTCAAGTCCTACTCTTTAACCAACCTTATCCACTCCCTTGCAAAAAGTCACCCCCTTTTCACCATTTCCCCACTGGCGCTGCATTTCCTCACTTTGCACCCTCCTTTCTTGTTTCTGAGATGGTTATCGCGGTGCTTTCTACCTTGATTAGCAACTCCATGACACTAGTACTCTTTTCTCATCTGTAGTGTCCTGTTGCTGCTTAAGTTCTGGTCTTGTTAGAGGCATCATGCCTCAGGAGGGATATCAGCACATGTACTTTGAATGCCTGCCTGCTGGAGGTTCAGTGCACCCACAAACCTCACCTGCTCTTCCTTTCTCTCCTCCCAAACCCTGAGCAAGGGACAGGAGGAAAGGCAGCAGAAAGGCCCTTAGGGCTCTGTGAATGAGCTGGGGTCTGGCACTTGGCAGGGCCACAGTGTCATTGCAGTGGACCCCCAAGAAAGAACCAAGGTGGGAAGTGAGTGTGCAAGGCTGAATCCACAAAGTCCATGGGCAGGCAAGGCTGTGTCTCTGGCTGTGTCTGGAGAGCAGGAGAGCTCCAGCAGAGACCAAGGTGGGGCTGAAACTGAGGCCTGGCTTCAATGGTCTGCTGGGCCCATGGACAGAGGGGTGAGTGGAGGCCGCAGGTGATGCTGGTCAGGGCCATGAAGGCCTATGGATGGTGTCAGGGCCCTGACACTGCCCCCATGGGATCCCACCTGCCAGTGCCCTCAACAGGCCAAGTTCTCATGCCCTCATGTCCAGGGTCTGTGCCCTGCTACTCTCCTTCCCCATTTCCTGGGGAATCTGGGAGACCACAATTTCATGGTCGCTGCAGCCAAGGCTGACACTGGTCTTCACATCCCACACCAGCTCTTCCTCGTTTGGGAGTGCCAGGTCCAGGTGAGCATCAGAGTGGATGGCCCATTTCAAAGTTGACCCCCACAAAAACTCCCACCTCACCTGTTGCCTGTCCCACAGAGAACCTCCATTTATCTGAGCTGCCCTGAAATCCCACAGGGCATCCCCCACTTCTCACCTTCCCCGTCGTTCTCTCCTAAAGGCGCTGTATCTCCATCCAGCACAAAAGCCATGGGAGCTGTCCTTCCCCGCCTCAGCTCTCCTTCCCCTGATGTCCTAGCTCTGTGATGGCGCACGAGGCTCCTGCTGTCAGTGCCCCCGGTTGTGGGCTTTGGTGCACATTTGGGCTGCAGCACCTCAGATAGGGCAGCAGGGCCAAGGGCAGACTTGTCACGTGGAAACCTGGTACCCATGGACTCGACCCCTGGGTGGCAAGGCTTTGCTTCCCAGCAGAGGCATGCTGGAGGGGACGGCAGGTGGCAAGAGAATGAGGAAGGAGGTTGCCACAAGGAGAGCAAAAGCTGCAGTCCCCAAGGCCCGAGAGCAACAGGCCTGGGCTGTGCAGCCCCGGCAGGAGAGGGCTTTGCTGTCCCAGGTGACTCTGCAGCGCTGTGTGGGGCCCTGTGACAGAGGGGAAGCTGCTGTCCAAGAAGGACAAGGTGCTGCTGAGAAAGTCCCTGCAGGAGGACAGCCTCTGATCCAGCCACCCTGTGGCCATCATGCTGGAGGCTGACCGGCTAGAGAGCAGCTCTGCAGAGAAGGACCTTGGGGTCCTCCTGCAGCGAGGACAAGCAGCTGAGCATGGGCCATCAATGCAGCCCTGCGGCAAAGGCCAACAGCCTCCTGGGCTGCGTTAGGAAAAGCACTGGTGGCAGATGGAGGGAGGTGGCCCTTCCCCTCTGCTCGGCACTGGTGAGGCCCCATCTGGAGTGCTGTGTCCAGTGCTGGGCTGCCCACTACAGCCAGCTTGTTGACCTCCTAAAGCAAGTGCAGCAAAGGGCCCCAAAGCTGGTTTAAGGGACTGGCGCATCTTTCCTAAGAGGAAAGGCTGAGAGTTGGGGCACTGTTCAGTGTGGAGAAGAAAAGTCTTGGAGAGATCTTAGTCATGTCTATAAAATTCCACCTGAGCCCAAGAAAACACTGTTTGACTGTGAGGGCTGTCAATCACTGGAACAGCTTGCCCAGAGAGGTTGTACAGTGTCCCTCCATGGAGATACTTGAAACCCAGCTAGACAAGGCGCTGAGCAAGCTGCTGTGGCTGACCCTGCCTCAGCTGAGGCCTTCAGCTAGATGATCTCCAGAGGTCCCTTCCAATCTCAACAGTTCCATCATTCTGTGAGTATATAGGAGAAAAGTAAGACAGAAAGACATGAACACCACATAGCCTTGGCTGCAAATATGGTGGGATCCCATGGAGAAAACTCAAGCTGGAGCAGGGGAAAAGTGTGAGGAAGGAGCGGCAGAGATGTTCTGTGCTGACTGTAACCCCCATTCCCCATCCCTCCCCCTCCTTGTCTTGGGGTTGGGTGAGTAGAAGTGTTGGGAATGAAGGAGTAATCTGAGCCTGGGAAAATGGAGTGGTGTGGGGGAATGGTCTGTAATATTTTTGTTATAGTTTCTCACAATCCACAGCTTTTTTTTAATTGGTAATAAATTAAATTGATCTTCCCCAGGTTAATTCTTCTTTGCCCAGTAATTGGTAAGTGATGACAATGACAGTAAGGGGTAAGTGCTCTCCTTTTCTTTACCTTGACCCATAAGCTTTTCTCTATTTTTTTCCTCCCTTTGTGCTGTCGTTTTGAGGAGGGAGAGTGAGGGAGCAGCTGGGTGGCTGGGTGGCTGCTGCTCAAAGCTAACCCAGCACAGGAGCGCATCAGGCCTGCTGCATGCAATCTGGGGCTCCCCAGCACAAGGCAGGCCCTGACAGAGTGGCGCGAGTCCTGCAGAGACCAGAAGGATGGTTGGGGCCTGGAGCACATTACGGCCAAGGGGAGGCTGAGAGAGCTGAGTTCTTGAGAAATCCCTCAGAGCCCCACACCGGAGCAAGGACCCAGGCCAGTTGGTGGGATCTCAAACAACGGAGATTTTCGATACATGTCACGACACAGCCATGAGCACCTGATCTAGGTGGAGGTGTCTGAGAACGGGCTTGGCTGAGAGACCAGCAGTGGCAAGAGCTCTGGGACCTGGTTTCTAATGAGTGTCAGTAGGAAAGTGGTTTTCTTTTTATTACTAATGGCAGTGGAGCTGGGTATCAGAGAGCCCCAGAGGAGGACAGGGGTGTCCATGCAGCAAAGGTCCCTCCTGAGGGCTGGGGTGTATGGCCAGAGCTGGAAATGGCCGGTGTGTGGGGTGGTCAGGGAAAATTGCCGTGGGACAGCTTCCCTGGGGTGTCCAGGGAAGACGGCACAGACCGGGCCCCTCTCTTCTGCCCCTTTGGTGCCTTGCTTCCTTCACCATGAGGCCTGGCTCTGCACTGTGAGCACCCTGCCCTCACTTTGCACGCTCACACAGCTGAGTTCTCCACGGGTGTTTTCCTCTGCCAGACACTTTCCTGCCCAGCCCAGCCCCTCCCCAGCTCTCCCCACCTCCCCTGCATTCTGCCCAGCCCAGCCAAGCCCAGCAGCCCACTCTGCCCTGGCCCCACCACACTGCCCACCCCAGGGTGCTGCAGAGCTCTGGGCGCTCCCCCCACAGCCCCAGCCCCTCTGAAGGGCACAGCAGGTCCTGGGGGGCAGGGAAGGCTCTCAGCCTGCCCATCAGCCCCACGGCTGCTGCTTGCAACAACGACACAAGCAAACAGAGGCCACTCACTCCCAGGCTCTCCTGCAGTCATTTTGTAGCTGAGCCTCAACCCCCGCTGCATTTCACCTCTTCTCTGCCCCCATCAGCCCCACTCCCCAGGGCACCACCACAGCCCTGGGCCTCCTCACGCAGCTCCCGCATCTCTCCACTCTCCCTTCCCTCTGCCTGCTGCGTCCCCCCTCACTCCCATGCCACTTCAGAGTCCTTCTTTGGGCATACCTCGATTCAGTGCTTTACTTTTGGGGGACATCACCTCTGAGGGGGTTTCACCTTCTGAGTCTTTATTCCCTCCCAGCCCAAGGTACATGGCAAGTCCCCATCCCCTCCCCATCCCTCCACATTCATTTCTGTATGTGCCATCAGTCCTGTCATACGTGAAGCAGCCTGAGGAGGGAATTGGGAGCCCATGCCCCATCTCCACTGCCACTGGACACCACAAAGAGAACCTTTAAAACCACAACGTTCAGTTCAATGGAACCCCATGGTACCGTGAGCTTAACCCCAATCACAGGGAGAACACAAGGAGACAAAACTCTTTAAAAGACCAGTTCCGTGGACATTTTAGTGGCAGCACCTTTGGAGGAAGAGCTCAGCCTTCAGGCACTGCACGTGGGAGATGCCCTTTTATTGCAGAGCTGCTATTGGACAGGCCACATCTGATCCGGTGTTGTACAAGGCTCAGAAACAACTGGATCAAACTTCAAGAAAAGTAGTAGAAGCCCAGAACATTATCTATAATTAGGATTATGACAAGGGAAAAAAGCAGGCTCATGGCCTCTGGGAAATGCACAGAGAAGAGGAGGCAGGTTATTGTCGGTGAAACAGCGTCCATTCGGCCAATTTCCATAGGGCATCCTTGAGCTCCTGGTTCCTCATGCTGTAGATGAGGGGGTTCACTGCTGGAGGCACCACCGAATACAGAACAGTCACCACCAGATCCAGCCATGGGGAGGAGATGGAGGGGGGCTTCAGGTGGGCAAAGATGGCACTGCTGACAACGAGGGAGACCACGGCCAGGTGAGGGAGGCACATGGAAAAGGCTTTGTGCCGTCCCTGCTCAGAGGGGATCCTCAGCACGGCCCTGAAGATCTGCACATAGGACAGCACGATGAAAACAAAACACCCAAATGTTAAACAGGCACTAACCAGAAGAAACCCAGCTTTCCTCATATAGGAGAGTGAGCAGGCGAGCTTGAGGATGTGGGGGATTTCACAGAAGAACTGGTGCAGGACATTGCCCTTGCAGAGTGGTAGGGAAAATGTATTGGCAGTGTGCAGCACAGCATTGAGAAACCCACTGCCCCAGGCAGCTGCTGCCATGTGGACACAAGCTCTGCTGCCCAGGAGGGTCCCGTAGTGCAGGGGTTTGCAGATGGCAACATAGCGGTCATAGGCCATGACAGTGAGAAGAAAATACTCAGCTGACAAAAAAAAAAAAAAAGAAAGAGAGCTGGGCCACGCACCCTTGGTAGGAGATGGCCCTGGTGTCCCACAGGGAATTGGCCATGGCTTTGGGGAGAGTGGTGGAGATGGAGCCCAGGTCGAGGAGGGAGAGGTTGAGGAGGAAGAAGTACATGGGGGTGTGGAGGTGGTGGTCGCAGGCTATGGTGCTGATGAGGGCATTGCCCAGGAGGGCAGCCAGGTAGATGCCCAGCAAGAGCCAGAAGTGCAAGAGCTGCAACTCCTGCATCTCTGCGAATGCCAGGAGGAGGAACTCTGTGATGGAGCTGCTGTTGGACATTTTCTTCCCCTGGCCATGGGAGCCTGTCCAAGGAGGAAAATGCATCAATAAGTTGGGACAGATTTATCTGAGCAAAATCTATTCAGTTTCTCATAGAATCCTCCAAGACTGCTTCTCGCCTTTCCAGGAAGATGTGCCCTACAATTCAGGTACAATTGCCCTGTCAATCCTGCCCTACAGTTACAGGTAAATAGGAACATGGGTGATCTCAGGTTAAATCCACTTTTGATATCAAGGTGATTTCCGCATTGTTGCTCCCAATTCACCTGAGGGCACAGCAGAGCTGAGGGGATTTTGGTTTGTTTCTTCTGTTCTAGTTGTCTCACCACACCTGAGGAGTGTTTTTAAGGCAGAAATCGTTGGCATTCCTGCTGCACTCCAAGTGAAACCTTGTGGGTCTTGACAGGCAAAGGGACTGTCCCTTAGTGCAGAGGGAGGACAGCCGGTCAGTCCATCAGCCCTGGTCTCAGCTGCCTTGTGCTGGCAGCTTTCTGAGCTGCAGGACTATCACACTGCGGTGTTCTCCCCAAAAGAAATACTCAGGATACTGCTGAGAGCAGAGGAATCCAGTTTCTAAGTGCACATCTCCAAACCCCTGCTCCCATCTCATCGTACCTGAGGAGGATCTCATCTCTCCCTTCCCAGCCAGGGACACAGAGGGCTCATTCCAGCTGCCCGCAGACAGACCTCCAGCAGCATTTCCTTGGCCTCAGCCCCGTCGTGTCTTCTCTGTTGGGCACTTGGAAAACACAAGGTTGCCATGGGTGAGTTGTGACCTTCTGGAAGGCAGCCTGCAGCCCAGCAGGACCCCCCAGGGAAGGACTCAAATGTCCTCAAGATGGGCTGCCCTGAAGGGAGGGCCAGGTCTTCTCCAGCCCCACACACTCTAGTGCCCAGTGCCCCAAAGGCTGGGAGGGGGTTTGGTTGCTTTTCCTCCATGGAAAAATCGGCATGGCAGGACCCATAGTGCTGGTGTCTCAGCTGAACCTGAATCCCCACCCCGCTGTTTGTTGGTCGGGCTGCTGGGAAGGCAACCGATGGCCAAGTGCTTGTGATGCTGAGGGTAGGGAGCAAGGCAGTGAGGGAGAGGAGACCACGGAGTTGCTCCGGGGAAGATGCTTGCACTGCAGGGGATGGCGGGGAGGTGCCTGAATCCCCCCTCCCACCACATTTCTGAGCTGTGCTCCCTCTCCCCCTCTGACAATGTCTCTGCTGCCTGGAGCTGTCTCTGCCGGGAACTGCTTCTCTGTGCCCAGGGCTCTGCCCTTTCAGTGCTCACAGAAAGACAGCCCCATCCCTTTCACTGTGTGCTCAGCTCTGCCCTGCAAACCCCTCCTGGCAGCGGGGAACTGCCCCGGGGGCATCTCTCTCTGTACAAGGGCTAAGGAGCAGCTCAGCTAGATAACTCCGAAAGAGAAGGGGCATCTCCGTGCCTTCTCAAGAGTGCAAAAATAAATTCCCATCTCCCACTGCCCACCCAGCCAACCAAGAGGACTACTCTCAAAGCACGGACTCCTTCCCTTTCAGGTAATCCCCACTTTGACCATCCTCTGGAAAAGTTTCCTTGGAAATGCCCTGGGGGTGATCCCCAGGGGCGCAGGGACCCTCCGCAGAAGGAGAGCCCTGGGCACCCCTGGCTGCAGACCCAGCTTTCTACCCCTGCAGTCATCCCCAAGACAAGGAAACCATCATTCCCTGTCCTACTGACGTGCAGCAGGGAAGCCCTGCTCAAGAGCACGTCCTCCTCCTCTGCACTAGGGAAACGGTGAGAATCCTCCTGCCAGGTCCTACAGGCTGTGGGATGAACCAGGTCTCGGAGATGCCGCCAGGAACACCGGGTTCAGTGCCCTGCAGCCAGAGACTTACCGTAGAGAGGGCTGTGAAGATTTCTGCCCCAGTGAGAGCTCAGCCATCCTCCCACTCCACACTGCCTTTAACCTCTCTCTGCCTCGCTCCTCTCCCCTTGGTGCCTGCAGGCAGCGCCCTCAGCCCTGCTGCGCTTTGGGCAGAGCTGTCTCTCTGCTGTGCTGCCCGCTTGCCGTAAGCTCCCCGCGTCCCAGGAGGACAACCCAGCTCAGCATTAGAGCACCAGCCCAAGGCATCTCTTTCTCGGCCCTCTTTGGACTCCCTTGAGATGTCCCTGGGGCTCCAGGGGAACCTGCTGTGAAACACGCTGAAGCAATCATTGATGTTCCCTCCCTCAGCTGGGGAGAGACACTGCTTTCCAACTGTGTCATTTCTCCTGTCAAAGACAGAGCTGCGCATGAGAATCGCCTTTCCTTGGCCCATCATCTGACAGGACAACCAGCCAGTGACAGGGAGGGATCTCCTTGACCCCTGCTGAGGCAAGGGATTCAGCTGACTCATTCGAGGCATCCCATCCTGAGTTGGAAGTCCTGGGGACTTCCTAGAAGAGGGCTCACCTCCCTCTCGTGCACAGCACCAGCCCACAGGAGGTGAGATTCCTCTTGCCTCAGTTCACGTGGGCACAAAACAGGCACCTGCATGTGAGCTGCTTCTCTCAGCTCCCATGCTAAGTAATGCTGATTGAGGGAGTTGTTCAGGTGGGAACACCTGGTGACATCTGAGGGGACACCAGAGGTTGTCCAAGTTATGGGCAGGTGACTGCAAGCTCTCAGGGAGCAGTGCTGAGAGACGGGGCAGTGTCTGGGGGCATCGTCTTGGAGCCCGGTGGGGAATTCCTTTGGTACACCGAAATGACAGCAGATGTTTACGTTTAGGACAACTAAAAAGTTCCCTTTTCCTGATGTCCACAGCAGCGCATAGAGGTAGTCAGGTGACCAAATGGAGCTAAGTCCGTCTCCTTCTCTTCTCCATCAGCTCTATTTCCTAGATCTCCATTGACTGTAATGGCAGTTGGCTCATGGACATCCCCCCGTTGCTTCACCTAATTCAGGGCAGGTTCTCAATGGCCAAATACAGGCCTGTGGTGCTATGCGAGATGCCAGGGCTCTCCAGCACAACTGCGTGTGGCTGGTAGGGGCAGCACAGGACCTACGGGAAAGGCATCCACGTTCAGAGCGGTTGCGTGGCAGACACCTCAGGCAGCATTGCAGACAGATTTGATGCCTTTGCCCAAGCCCAGGTGGCATCTCAGAGAGATTCGCTTTCTGTTGGCCACTGACTGAATCCCAGCACTGCAGTGAGGCACAGTCTGACCCATCTCCACCCAGTCGATGCAGGGCAGTTCATGAACAGGAAGCCCATCACACTGGGATCTCCGCTCATTTGCCTACTCTCAAACTCTGCCCGTTCTTCTTCAAGCCGTCCTTTATTCCTCCACTTGACAATACAACCAAGGAACCATCCAAGGATTTTCACAGTGTTCCTGGCTCACAGGATGTCCACACCCAAGGACATTTTCAGCAGCATCTGTGCTTCCTGGAGATCAGCTTCACCTCCACCACAGGCCTTCAGGAGCTTCAGCAACAGTAGAGACAGCAAAGGCTTCTCCTGCCAGGGCTCCAGAGCCCAGCGCTGCTTTTCTGGCCTTGCGGGGAGCAGGGTTTCCTCTTTTGGTGCCTTCACATTGCCGTCTGCCATCCCCTCCAGCGTGTCTCTGGTCTCAAGCACAGCACTTGCACACACTGGGTCTTGGGCACGTGGTACCGGATTTGCCTGTGACAAGTCTGAGCTGGGCTGCAGTGCCACAGCCGAGGTGCTGCAGCCCAAACGTGCATCGATGCCCCCAGCCTGGGGCACAGCCAGGAGGAGCTGGAGTCCCATGGGCCATCACAGAGTTTTGATATTGATGGAAGAAACGGTGAGGTGTGGTGGGACAGCTCACGCTGCTAGTGGGGCTGCAACGGTGCCTATGGGCTTTTCAGGAGAGATGGGCCAGGAGGATGAGGAGGGAGATGCCCTCTGTGTGCAGGAGCTGCTTGTATGTATGGAGCTGCTCCCTGGGCTGTGCAACAGGTTGGGTGAGGCCTTGTGGGTGAGGGTCAGAGGAGAGGTCTGTTAGTAGGACATCCTGGCGGGAGACCAAGCACCTGCAGTCAGGGGAAGGAAGTGGAGGAAGGCTTATTCAGGAAGCCATGGAAGTCTCCAGATCCATGACCCCAAGTCTTATGGGAGATTTTAATGGCCCTGACACTCACCGTTCAGGGGACTTTTAGTGGTAGTCCCATGGGCAGCGGCACTCAAGGGCAGCAGAGCTCAGTACAGCTGATCTCTTAGGAAAGCATCTTCCAAGCACAAGAACTGTCCACACCGATAAGCAGGAAAACAACCAGGCATTTCAGGAGAGCAGCTTGGCTAAAGAAGGAACTCATCAAGAAGCTCCATAGAAAAGAAAAGAAGCATTCAGGATGTGGATGCAGGGACTCAAGGAGGAATTTAGAAATTGGGATGATTTTAGGGAAGCCAAGGCCTCCTGAGTGTGGGCCCCTGCAAGAGGTTCAAGGGCATCCAGAGGAGCTGTTACTACTTCCAAAACAGTTAAAGAAAAAAATCCAAGATACTGTGTGGTCACTGCTGAACTTAGTAAGAGCAAGTGTAGTTAGATCTGAGATTATTCTCTATGTTTTCTTTGCCTTAGTCTTCCCCAGCAAGGTCTCCCAAACCTTTGCTCCTTGAGGCAGGACTCTGGAGGAAAACAACCAGCAGTGGACATGGATCAATTCCGGTGTCACTGGAGCAAACTCAGTCCTTTCCAGTCCGTGGGGCTGGAGGGGCGGCATCCCAAGGAGCGAGCAGACCAATGTCAGAGTGAGGCCACTCTCAATCATCATTGGAAGGTCATGGAGACTGGGGAACTTCCTGATGACTGGGAGCACCCAAACATTGCATGCACCTTTCAAAAATGCCCAAAGGTTGAGCAGGCTGTGCCCCTGAGTGTGTCCACTCGGATCCCTTTTCTGGGTGTCTGAAAGGCAGGCGACTGGATTTACCCACAGGAGATTGTGCCCGGCCAGCCTCTTTGCTTTTTCGGAAGGAAGGGCAGGATTGCTGGACAGGGGAGAGCAGTGGTGCTCTTCTACCTGGAGGTCAGCAAGGCTTTCAGCATCGTCCCCTGCAATATTCAGTAGTAGGATATTATGGCCTGCAAGGGGGGATAAGCAGATGGGTAAAAACCAGCTGGAGAGGTGAGCTTGGAGGTACATGGACAATACGTGGTCCTCTGTCTGGAGGCATCTAGCTAGTAGGGTCCTGCAGGGCTCTATTGGCAACCTGCCCTGCTTCATGTCTTTTTAATGACCTGGAGGAAATGCGAGAGTGATTTTTCATGACATTTGTAGAAGACATCATACTGAGGAGAGCAGACGCTACACTGGAGGGCAGGGTTGCCACCACAAAGGACATAGACAGGCCGGTGGCACGGACCAATAGGAACCTCATGGTATCCAATAAGGACAAATTCAAAGTCCTTCCCCTGAAGTAGACTAAAGCTCTGCAATGAGATAGGGCAGGGACTGCCTAGGTGAGTCCTTGGGTTTCATTAGGCAAAAGATGAGCCATCAACATGGAGGGCCAACAGCATGCTGGGCTGCACGAGCAGGAGCACAGCCAGGGGAAGTCATTAGCTCCCTCTGCTTACCACTTGTTTCACCACATCCAGACTACTTACCCAGGTTTTGGTGCCCCACAAGGCCAGAGAGACATTGGCAAACTGGAAGCAGTTCGGTAAAGGGCCACAAAGATGGTCAGGGCTGGAGCACTTGCCCTATTAGGAGAGGGGGAGGGAGCTGGGCTTGTTCACCCTGGAGAACGGAGGGCTTTGAGGGCGAGGACCTAACAGCCTTGCACTGCCGACGGTGAGGTTTCCAAGAAGTCACTGTGGTGCAAGACAGGAGCACAGCAGGCAATGAGCTGAAGCAGGAGAGGGTCAGGCTCAATACAGGGAGAAACCTTTGCAACATGAGGACAGTCAGACCTGGGAAGCTGTTTCCCAGAGAGTGCACGCTGCCTCCATCCCTGGAAGTGTCTCAGACGCACCTGCATAAAACCATGAGCAACCCCATGTGACCCTGCTTTGAGTTGGCTTGTCTACAGACATCTTCCAAGGTCCCTTCCAGCCTGGATGACACTTCCATTCCTTCCCCTTCATGGCCGGAACATTAAGGAAAGCACTCAGGTTCCCTCTGGCTGTGGCAATAATTCCCATCAGGTACAAGGCTGCATCACCGGCACCCCAAAGAGCACCAATGACATCCTTGGCCTCCCCTTTCCTTTCCTGCTTGCCTTTTCCCCCCTCTCAAGTTCTTCACTGCTAGCACCCTCAGAGCTCCCAAAAAGTCCATCCGACCCTGGCTGGTTGGGAGGGAGTTAATTTTCTTCATCGCAGCCCAGTAAGGTACCAAGTTTGGGATTTGTGATTGAAAGAGTATTGATAACAAGCCGATGTTTTAGCTATTGCTGAGCAGTGCTTACACAACAGGAAGGCCTTCTCTGTTTCTCACGCTGCCCCGCCAGCAAGTGGGCTGTGGCTGGGCAAGAAACTGGGAGGGGATAGAGCTGGGACAGCTGACCCCAACTGACCAAAGGGATATTCCATACCGGATGACGTCATGCTCAGCAGTAAAAGCTAGGGAAAGGACGAGGATCGGGGGCATTTGTGGTTATGGCATTTGTCTTCTCAAGTCATCATGCTGAAGGCCTGGAAGCTTTAATGGAAATGGCTAAACATCCTCTGCCGATGGGAAGTAGTGACTGAATTCCTTTTTTGTTTTGCTTGCAAATGGAGCTTTGCTTCACTTATGAAACTCTCTTTATTTCAACCCATGAGTTTTTCTTGCTTTTACCCTTCCGATTCTCTTCCCCACGCTGCTGTTGGGGGGAGCAAGCAAGTAACTGGGTGGGGGCTTAGTAGCTGGCTGGGGTCAGCCCACCACCTCTGTTAATCCTTTCCCTGTTGGCCATGCTTTTCTTCTTTTGCATCCTCCTGTCCTGGTTTCGGCTAGGACAGAGTTAATTTTGTTCCTAGGAGCTGGTATAGTGCTGTGTTTTGGATTTAGTAGGAAAATAATGTTGATAACACACTGATGGTTTTAGTGGTTGCTAAGTAGTGTTTATACTAAGTCAAGGATTTTTCAGCTTCTCCTGCCCAGCCAGCAAGAAGGCTGGAGGGGCACAAGAAGCTGGGAGGGGACACAGCCAGGACAGCTGACCCAAACTGGCCAAAGAGCTATTCCATACCATATGACACCATGCCCAGTATATAAACTGGGGGGAGTTGGCTGGGAGGGGGGATCGCGGCTTGGGAACTAACTGGGCATCAGTCAATGAGTGGTGAGCAATTGCATTGTGCACCACTTGCTTTGTATAGTTTAATTCTTCTAGTATTACTATTGTCATAGTATTATTATTATTGTTTTTCATTCCTTTCTGTCCTATTAAACTGTCTTTATCTCAACTCACGAGGGTTTTTTTCCTGATTCTCTCCCCCATCCCAGGGGTGGGGGGGCAGTGAGCGAGCGGCTGCGTGGTGCTTAGCTGCCGGCTGGGGTTAAACCACGACACCTGCCCGTGGACTTTGTGGATTCAGCCTTGCACACTCACTTCCCACCTTGGTTCTTTCTTGGGGGTCCACTGCAATGACACTGTGGCCCTGCCAAGTGCCAGACCCCAGCTCATTCACAGAGCCCTAAGGGCCTTTCTGCTGCCTTGTCCTCCTGTCCCTTGCTCAGGGTTTGGGAGGAGAGAAAGGAAGAGCAGGTGAGGTTTGTGGGTGCCAATGATTGAGATGGGGAGCGGAGCCATCACATCCGAAATGATCTAAAGGCTATGCTAGTTCTAAAGTGTTCTCTTCAGCTCCTTTCTTGGAGGCCTTACATCTCCCACAGGAACCTGCAAATGCTGCGATCCCTCCATCGTTTGCTCTTTCAGCAATTCAGTTGAGAGTACCCAAGGCAGAGCTTTCTTTCAATTCTGTTTACAGCCTAAAGCACCCCATGCTCTGCAGAGATGCCAGGAAACTGGCAGAAGGAAGGCACTCCTCTGCACAAGCAGGTGGATGTTCCCAGGGAATCTCAGGAGGCATGGCATACTGTCAGCTGTGTTGACGGAGCTGGTCAAATGCCTCATCTCCATGTCTGTAATGGTGGCCTAGGTGCCTGCTTCACGTGTAAGCTCTCTCTCTGGATGCTGGCATGTACTGAGCAACCTGGTCTGACCTCAGAGCTTGCCCTGCTTGGAGCTTGGGCGTTGCCACTACCAACCTCCTTAGCTGCCTTCCACCCTGAATTCTCCTATGAGCAATATGATGCAGAGACCCTCACCTCCACCTTCATCTTTTCTCAGAGGGCACGTGGTGAAGGCACAGGCTCTTGGAAGGGTTGGTGGGAAAGAGTCTTCTGGGGGTCTCTAGTCCAGCCTCCACGCTGGCTGTGGCTGTGGAGCAGAAACCTGAAGAGCTCCAAAGGTGGAGGTCACAGCAACGCTCCTCCTAGTCCATTTTCTTTTTCTTGAGGCTCAGCCTGAAGCTCCCAAGAGGCAGTTTGTGGCTGTTGCCTCTGTCATATCATTGGCCACTGCAGAAGAGAGCTTGGCTCCATCATCTCTCCACGTAGGTGTAGGCTCTTCTTATGAGGTTGCCCCATGCCTCCACTTCAGCAGGCTAGAGAGGCCCAGTTCCCTCAGACTCTCCTCACAGCTCCTGCTTTAGGCTCCTCACTCCATCTTGGCAGGCCTCCTCCACACCCTCTCCAGTCTCTCCATTCCCCTTTTGAAAGGCAAAGCCCACTGGCTCATATGGCAGCCATCAGGACTCGCAGGCCCTTCTCCTCAGGGCACTCCTTAGCTGTTACGGTCACTGCCCATGCTGCTGCCTGGAGTTGTTCTGCAGCTTTTCCTTCTCAACCTTCAGGTTTCTGCTGGCCAAATCCCCAGGGGGGTCAAGGTCCCTCTGCACTGAACCTCCAGCAGGCAGGCATTCAAAGTACATGTGCTGATGTCCCTCCTTGAGGCATGATGCCTCTACCAAGACCAGAACTTAAGTAGCAACAGGACACTACAGATAAGAAAGAGTAGTAGTGTCATGGAGTTGCTAATCAAGGTAGAAAAGCACCGGATAACCATCTCCGAAACAAGAAAGGAGGTGCAAAGTGAGGAAATGCAGCGCCAGTGGGGAAAATGTGAAAAGGGGTCGACTTTTTGCACGGGAGTAGATAAGGTTGGTTAAAGAGTAGGACTTGAGAGTGGGAAAAGAGTGAACAGGGAATATGAATGGGAAGCAAAGCATATGATCAGGCTGTTTGGGATACCTGTCAAGTAGCCCTGCATCTGAGCCACACAGCCTGGAGCAGCACAAGAAAGCTGCTGCTGCTCTGACTATGCTAACATGTGACGTACTTGCTTCCATGGTCACGGGAAGCCTGAGAGCTTTCCTTACTGTCACCACTGCCTTACTGAGGCATGAGTTACTGTTGGTAAGTCCATGCTGCCTGCTTTTGGACACATTCTTCTCTTTTAGGTGCCCAGAAATGTCACCCAAGAGGCCTCTCATTGATGGCCCGCTCCTCCCAAAGTGAGCTTGTACAGCCGTGTTCCCTGGGTTGCACTTTTGGCCCCTTTCAAGATGATGTGCAGCATTGGCATGTCCTCACTCACAAGAGACCTCTACTAATCCCAATTCAAAAGGGATATTCCAAAGAAATAATCAATCAATCTTCCCCTGTAACTCCTTTACCACTATTTTGCCTGTTCTATGGTGTATTTAGTTTCTCTGATCTTTCATATACTTGCACCTGTCCTGATACAATGACCATTTCTGAAGTCATCTTGTCAGATGCAGATGGCCGAGGCAAAGGCCCTTTCCATTATTCTCCACTTTTCTCCTCCTCTTACTCTTTGTTCATTCACATACCTCTCACCTATGCTGCTGCTTGGAGGTTCCAGGAGTAAAAGTTGGCCTGTCTTTCAGTAGCTAATTCTCTCTGTAGCCAACTTTTTAGTTATGTTTCTATCCAGCTTTTTGTATCTACCCATCTAAAACATTTCTGACAAGATTATCCTTTGTAAAAGGCAACCTCACTAGAGGCAGCTTGTACTGAGCCTATGGTTACAGAGTGTGTTTGATTGTTTATGAAAAGTGATCATGCTTTACTTTTCTTGTCTTACAAATAGGAAAAAATCTTCTGTGCCTGTGTGCAGCCAGTTCTCTAAGGAGAGCAGGCGGGAGATGGTGCAAAGGAGCTGTAACATCCAGCTGCAGACTTCAGTGGAGAAGTCTGATGCAAGGAAGAGTGATGCAAGTCCCAGGTGGTCAATGTCAGAAATGGTGAGGCTGGGGAGGTGAGGAGCAAAGTTCTCCATACAGTGTCAGACCTCAAGGGACTGCTTTTCCTACCTGCCCAGACCTCCTGAGGAGACACTCTGCATCAATATTAATCAGAGAAAGCTTCTATCACCTCTTCTTTAAAATGAAAGTAAAAAAGGTGCACTAGAAATCTTCTTCATTCTACAGTATGAAATGACTCCAATTAGCTGTACAGGGCTTGAAGACTTGAAGAAAATTAGGAAGAGAAAATAGTTCATTAGGCTTTCTGTATTTTAATGAGCCCCATGATGTATTTGGTGCTGATGCATGAACTCAGACACTGGGAGGAGATGAACAAACCTCTCAGAAGTCAAGTCAGAAGCAAAACCCAAAGTACCTTGCAGCACTGATTGGCCCCACTGAGGGCCTTTACTGACAAAGCCTCCCCAGGGACTCGTTAGAGCAGAGAATTGAGGCTGTGATTGCAGGTAGGCAAAGGCACTGTGCAGTGGCTGTAATGCTGAGAAAACCCTTCTTGCTTATGAAGCAGACAAGCTGGATCTGGGGAAGGTTCCTGGGCTCTCCTGGGGTGGGATGTGGGGTGTGCAAGGCCGAGCGAAGGACAACAATGGCACAACAACTTCCAGCTTCGCCATGGGCTGCGAGGATCGAGGCCCAGTGCCATGAGGACAACATGTCTTCTCAGAGACCTCAGTGGCAGAGACAACTGCCAGAATCATGGGGACAGAAACCTGTTCGGTGCC
>NW_026114191.1:1524302-1557706 GCF_018139145.2 Gymnogyps californianus | reverse complement strand
AGCTGCTGTTGGACATTTTCTTCCCTGGCCATGGGAGCCTGTCCAGAGGAGAAAATGCATCAATAAGTTTGGGACAGATTTATCTGAGCAAAATCTATTCAGTTTCTCATAGAATCCTCCAAGACTGCCTCGCCTTTCCAGAAGATGTGCCCCTACAATCAGGTACAATTGCCCTGAATCCCTGCCCTACAGTTACAGGTAAATAGGAAACATGGGTGATCTCAGGTTAAATCCACTTTTGATATCAAAGGTGATTTCCGCATTGTTGCTCCCAATTCACCTGAGGGCACAGCAGAGCTGAGGGGATTTTGGTTTGTTTCTTCTGTTCTAGTTGTCCACCACACCTGAGGAGTGTTTTTAAGGCAGAAATCGTTGGCATTCCTGCTGCACTCCAAGTGAAACCTTGTGGGTCTTGACAGGCAAAGGGACTGTCCCTTAGTGCAGAGGGAGGACAGCCGGTCGTCCATCAGCCCTGGTCTCAGCTGCCTTGTGCTGGCAGCTTTCTGAGCTGGAGGACTATCACACTGCGGTGTTCTCCCCAAAAGAAATACTCAGGATACTGCTGAGAGCAGAGGAATCCAGTTTCCAAGTGCACATCTCCAAACCCCTGCTCCCATCTCATCGTACCTGAGGAGGATCTCATCTCTCCCTTCCCAGCCAGGGACACAGAGGGCTCATTCCAGCTGCCCAGACAGACCTCCAGCAGCATTTCCTTGGCCTCAGCCCCGTCGTGTCTTCTCTGTTGGGCACTTGGAAAACACAAGGTTGCCATGGGTGAGTTGTGACCTTCTGGAAGGCAGCCTGCAGCCCAGCAGGACCCCCAGGGAAGGACTCAAATGTCCTCAAGATGGGCTGCCCTGAAGGGAGGGCCAGGTCTTCTCCAGCCCCACACACTCTAGTGCCCAGTGCCCCAAAGGCTGGGGAGGGGGTTTGGTTGCTTTTCCTCCATGGAAAAATCGGCATGGCAGGACCCATAGTGCTGGTGTCTCAGCTGAACCTGAATCCCCACCCCGCTGTTTGTTGGTCGGGCTGCTGGGAAGGCAACCGATGGCCAAGTGCTTGTGATGCTGAGGGTAGGGAGCAAGGCAGTGAGGGAGGGAGAGACCACGGAGTTGCTCCGGGGAAGATGCTTGCACTGCAGGGGATGGCGGGGAGGTGCCTGAATCCCCCCTCCCCCACATTTCTGAGCTGTGCTCCCTCTCCCCCTCTGACAATGTCTCTGCTGCCTGGAGCTGTCTCTGCCGGGAACTGCTTCTCTGTGCCCAGGGCTCTGCCCTTTCAGTGCTCACAGAAAGACAGCCCCATCCCTTTCACTGTGTGCTCAGCTCTGCCCTGCAAACCCCTCCTGGCAGCGGGGAACTGCCCCGGGGGCATCTCTCTCTGTACAAGGGCTAAGGAGCAGCTCAGATAGATAACTCCGAAAGAGAAGGGGCATCTCCGTGCCTTCTCAAGAGTGCAAAAATAAATTCCCATCTCCCACTGCCCACCCAGCCAACCAAGAGGACTACTCTCAAAGCACGGACTCCTTCCCTTTCAGGTAATCCCCACTTTGACCATCCTCTGGAAAAGTTTCCTTGGAAATGCCCTGGGGGTGATCCCCAGGGGCGCAGGGACCCTCCGCAGAAGGAGAGCCCTGGGCACCCCTGGCTGCAGACCCAGCTTTCTACCCCTGCAGTCATCCCCAAGACAAGGAAACCATCATTCCCTGTCCTACTGACGTGCAGCAGGGAAGCCCTGCTCAAGAGCACGTCCTCCTCCTCTGCACTAGGGAAACGGTGAGAATCCTCCTGCCAGGTCCTACAGGCTGTGGGATGAACCAGGTCTCGGAGATGCCGCCAGGAACACCGGGTTCAGTGCCCTGCAGCCAGAGACTTACCGTAGAGAGGGCTGTGAAGATTTCTGCCCCAGTGAGAGCTCAGCCATCCTCCCACTCCACACTGCCTTTAACCTCTCTCTGCCTCGCTCCTCTCCCTTGGTGCCTGCAGGCAGTGCCCTCAGCCCTGCTGCGCTTTGGGCAGAGCTGTCTCTCTGCTGTGCTGCCCGCTTGCCGTAAGCTCCCCGTCCCAGGAGGACAACCCAGCTCAGCATTAGAGCACCAGCCCAAGGCATCTCTTTCTCGGCCCTCTTTGGACTCCCTTGAGATGTCCCTGGGGCTCCAGGGGAACCTGCTGTGAAACACGCTGAAGCAATCATTGATGTTCCCTCCCTCAGCTGGGGAGAGACACTGCTTTCCAACTGTGTCATTTCTCCTGTCAAAGACAGAGCTGGGCGCATGAGAATCGCCTTTCCTTGGCCCATCATCTGACAGGACAACCAGCCAGTGACAGGGAGGGATCTCCTTGACCCCTGCTGAGGCAAGGGATTCAGCTGACTCATTCGAGGCATCCCATCCTGAGTTGGAAGTCCTGGGGACTTCCTAGAAGAGGGCTCACCTCCCTCTCGTGCACAGCACCAGCCCACAGGAGGTGAGATTCCTCTTGCCTCAGTTCACGTGGGCACAAAACAGGCACCTGCATGTGAGCTGCTTCTCTCAGCTCCCATGCTAAGTAATGCTGATTGAGGGAGTTGTTCAGGTGGGAACACCTGGTGACATCTGAGGGGACACCAGAGGTTGTCCAAGTTATGGGCAGGTGACTGCAAGCTCTCAGGGAGCAGTGCTGAGAGACGGGGCAGTGTCTGGGGGCATCGTCTTGGAGCCCGGTGGGAATTCCTTTGGTACACCGAAACGACAGCAGATGTTTACGTTTAGGACACTAAAAGCTTCCCTTTTCCTGATGTCCACAGCAGCCATAGAGGTAGTCAGGTGACCAAATGGAGCTAAGTCCCTCTCCTTCTCTTCTCCATCAGCTCTATTTCCTAGATCTCCATTGACTGTAATGGCAGTTGGCTCATGGACATCCCCCCGTTGCTTCACCTAATTCAGGGCAGGTTCTCAATGGCCAAATACAGGCCTGTGGTGCTATGCGAGATGCCAGGGCTCTCCAGCACAACTGCGTGTGGCTGGTAGGGGCAGCACAGGACCTACGGGAAAGGCATCCACGTCCAGAGCGGTTGCGTGGCAGACACCTCAGGCAGCATTGCAGACAGATTTGATGCCTTTGCCCAAGCCCAGGTGGCATCTCAGAGAGATTCGCTTTCTGTTGGCCACTGACTGAATCCCAGCACTGCAGTGAGGCACAGTCTGACCCATCTCCACCCAGTCGATGCAGGGCAGTTCATGAACAGGAAGCCCATCACACTGGGATCTCCGCTCATTTGCCTACTCTCAAACTCTGCCCGTTCTTCTTCAAGCCGTCCTTTATTCCTCCACTTGATGATACAACCAAGGAACCGTCCAAGGATTTCACAGTGTTCCTGGCTCACAGGATGTCCACACCCAAGGACATTTTCAGCAGCATCTTGCTCCTGGAGATCAGCTTCACCTCCACCACAGGCCTTCAGGAGCTTCAGCAACAGTAGAGACAGCAAAGGCTTCTCCTGCCAGGGCTCCAGAGCCCAGCGCTGCTTTTCTGGCCTTGCGGGGAGCAGGGTTTCCTCTTTTGGTGCCTTCACATTGCCGTCTGCCATCCCCTCCAGCGTGTCTCTGGTCTCAAGCACAGCACTTGCACACACTGGGTCTTGGGCACGTGGTACCGGATTTGCCTGTGACAAGTCTGAGCTGGGCTGCAGTGCCACAGCTGAGGTGCTGCAGCCCAAACGTGCATCGATGCCCCCAGCCTGGGGCACAGCCAGGAGGAGCTGGAGTCCCATGGGCCATCACAGAGTTTTGATATGATGGAAGAAACGGTGAGGTGTGGTGGACAGCTCACGCTGCTAGTGGGGCTGCAACGGTGCCTACGGGCTTTTCAGGAGAGATGGGCCAGGAGGATGAGGAGGGAGATGCCCTCTGTGTGCAGGAGCTGCTTGTATGTATGGAGCTGCTCCCTGGGCTGTGCAACAGGTTGGGTGAGGCCTTGTGGGTGAGGGTCAGAGGAGAGGTCTGTTAGTAGGACATCCTGGTGGGAGACCAAGCACCTGCAGTCAGGGGAAGGAAGTGGAGGAAGGCTTATTCAGGAAGCCATGGAAGTCTCCAGATCCATGACCCCAAGTCTTATGGGAGATTTTAATGGCCCTGACACCACCGTTCAGGGGACTTTTAGTGGTAGTCCCATGGGCAGCGGCACTCAAGGGCAGCAGAGCTCAGTACAGCTGATCTCTTAGGAAAGCATCTTCCAAGCACAAGAACTGTCCACACCATAAGCAGGAAAACAACCAGGCATTTCAGGAGAGCAGCTTGGCTAAAGAAGGAACTCATCAAGAAGCTCCATAGAAAAGAAAAGAAGCATTCAGGATGTGGATGCAGGGACTCAAGGAGGAATTTAGAAATCGGGGTGATTTTAGGGAAGCCAAGGCCTCCTGAGTGTGGGCCCCTGCAAGAGGTTCAAGGGCATCCAGAGGAGCTGTTACTGCTTCCAAAACAGTTAAAGAAAAAATCCAAGATACTGTGTGGTCACTGCTGAACTTAGTAAGAGCAAGTGTAGATAGATCTGAGATTATTCTCTATGTTTCTTTGCCTTAGTCTTCCCCAGCAAGGTCTCCCAAACCTTTGCTCCTTGAGGCAGGACTCTGGAGGAAAACAACCAGCAGTGGGCGTGGATCAATTCCGGTGTCACTGGAGCAAACTCAGTCCTTTCCAGTCCGTGGGGCTGGAGGGGCGGCATCCCAAGGAGCGAGCAGACCAATGTCAGAGTGAGGCCACTCTCAATCATCATTGGAAGGTCATGGAGACTGGGGAACTTCCTGATGACTGGGAGCACCCAAACATTGCATGCACCTTTCAAAAATGCCCAAAGGTTGAGCAGGCTGTGCCCCTGAGTGTGTCCACTCGGATCCCCTTTCTGGGTGTCTGAAAGGCAGGCGACTGGATTTACCCACAGGAGATTGTGCCCGGCCAGCTCTTTGCTTTTTCGGAAGGAAGGGCAGGATTGCTGGACAGGGGAGAGCAGTGGTGCTCTTCTACCTGGAGGTCAGCAAGGCTTTCAGCATCGTCCCCTGCAATATTCAGTAGTAGGATATTATGGCCTGCAAGGGGGGATAAGCAGATGGGTAAAAACCAGCTGGAGAGGTGAGCTTGGAGGTACATGGACAATACGTGGTCCTCTGCCTGGAGGCATCTAGCTAGTCGGGTCCTGCAGGGCTCTATTGGCAACCTGCCCTGCTTCATGTCTTTTTAATGACCTGGAGGAAATGCGAGAGTGATTTTTCATGACATTTGTAGAAGACATCACACTGAGGAGAGCAGACGCTACACTGGAGGGCAGGGTTGCCACCACAAAGGACATAGACAGGCCGGTGGCACGGACCAATAGGAACCTCATGGTATCCAATAAGGACAAATTCAAAGTCCTTCCCCTGAAGTAGACCAAAGCTCTGCAATGAGATAGGGCAGGGACTGCCTAGGTGAGTCCTTGGGTTTCATTAGGCAAAAGATGAGCCATCAACATGGAGGCCAACAGCACGCTGGGCTGCACGAGCAGGAGCACAGCCAGGGGAAGTCATTAGCTCCCTCTGCTTACCACTTGTTTCACCACATCCAGACTGCTTACCCAGGTTTTGGTGCCCCACAAGGCCAGAGAGACATTGGCAAACTGGAAGCAGTTCGGTAAAGGGCCACAAAGATGGTCAGGGCTGGAGCACTTGCCCTGTTAGGAGAGGGGGAGGAGCTGGGCTTGTTCACCCTGGAGAACGGAGGGCTTTGAGGGCGAGGACCTAACAGCCTTGCACTGCCGACGGTGAGGTTTCCAAGAAGTCACTGTGGTGCAAGACAGGAGCACAGGAGGCAATGAGCTGAAGCACGAGAGGGTCAGGCTCAATACAGGGAGAAACCTTTGCAACATGAGGACAGTCAGACACGGGAAGCTGTTTCCCAGAGAGTGTGCGCTGCCTCCGTCCCTGGAAGTGTCTCAGACCACCTGCATAAAACCATGAGCAACCCCATGTGACCCTGCTTTGAGTTGGCTTGTCTACAGACATCTTCCAAGGTCCCTTCCAGCCTGGATGACACTTCCATTCCTTCCCCTTCATGGCCGGAACATTAAGGAAAGCACTCAGGTTCCCTCTGGCTGTGGCAATAATTCCCATCAGGTACAAGGCTGCATCACCGGCACCCCAAAGAGCACCAATGACATCCTTGGCCTCCCCTTTCCTTTCCTGCTTCCCTTTTCCCCCCTCTCAAGTTCTTCACTGTAGCACCTCAGAGCTCCCAAAAAGTCCATCCGACCCTGGCTGGTTGGGAGGGAGTTAATTTTCTTCATCGCAGCCCAGTAAGGTACCAAGTTTGGGATTTGTGATTGAAAGAGTATTGATAACAAGCCGATGTTTTAGCTATTGCTGAGCAGTGCTTACACAACAGGAAGGCCTTCTCTGTTTCTCACGCTGCCCCGCCAGCAAGTGGGCTGTGGCTGGGCAAGAAACTGGGAGGGGATAGAGCTGGGACAGCTGACCCCAACTGACCAAAGGGATATTCCATACCGGATGACGTCATGCTCAGCAGTAAAAGCCTGGGAAAGGACGAGGATCGGGGGCATTTGTGGTTATGGCATTTGTCTTCTCAAGTCATCATGCTGAAGGCCTGGAAGCTTTAATGGAAATGGCGAAACATCCTCTGCCGATGGGAAGTAGTGACTGAATTCCTTTTTTGTTTTGCTTGCAAATGGAGCTTTGCTTCACTTATGAAACTCTCTTTATTTCAACCCATGAGTTTTTCTTGCTTTTACCCTTCCGATTCTCTTCCCCACGCTGCTGTTGGGGGAGCAAGCAAGTAACTGGGTGGGGGCTTAGTAGCTGGCTGGGGTCAGCCCACCACCTCTGTTAATCCTTTCCCTGTTGGCCATGCTTTTCTTTTTTGCATCCTCCTGTCCTGGTTTCGGCTAGGACAGAGTTAATTTTCTTCCTAGGAGCTGGTATAGTGCTGTGTTTTGGATTTAGTAGGAAAATATGTTGATAACACACTGATGTTTTAGTGTTGCTAAGTAGTGTTTATACTAAGTCAAGGATTTTCAGCTTCTCATGCCCAGCCAGCAAGAAGGCTGGAGGGGCACAAGAAGCTGGGAGGGGACACAGCCAGGACAGCTGACCCAAACTGGCCAAAGAGCTATTCCATACCATATGACATCATGCCCAGTATATAAACTGGGGGGAGTTAACTGGGAGGGGGGATCGCGGCTCGGGAACTAACTGGGCATCGTCAATGAGTGGTGAGCAATTGCATTGTGCACCACTTGCTTTGTATAGTTTAATTCTTTTAGTATTACTATTGTCATATTATTATTATTATTGTTTTTCATTCCTTTCTGTCCTATTAAACTGTCTTTATCTCAACTCACGAGGTTTTTTTTCCTGATTCTCTCCCCCATCCCAGGGGTGGGGGGGCAGTGAGCGAGCGGCTGCGTGGTGCTTAGCTGCCGGCTGGGGTTAAACCACGACACCTGCCCGTGGACTTTGTGGATTCAGCCTTGCACACTCACTTCCCACCTTGGTTCTTTCTTGGGGGTCCACTGCAATGACACTGTGGCCCTGCCAAGTGCCAGACCCCAGCTCATTCACAGAGCCCTAAGGGCCTTTCTGCTGCCTTTCCTCCTGTCCCTTGCTCAGGGTTTGGGAGGAGAGAAAGGAAGAGCAGGTGAGGTTTGTGGGTGCCAATGATTGAGCTGGGGGAGCGAGCCATCACATCCGAAATGATCTAAAGGCTATGCTAGTTCTAAAGTGTTCTCTTCAGCTCCTTTCTTGGAGGCCTTACATCTCCCACAGGAACCTGCAAATGCTGAGATCCCTCCATCCTTGCTCTTTCAGCAATTCAGTTGAGAGTACCCAAGGCAGAGGCTTTCTTTCAATTCTGTTTACAGCCTAAAGCACCCCATGCTCTGCAGCTATGCCAGGAAACTGCAGAAGGAAGGCACTCCTCTGGACAAGCAGGTGGATGTTCCCAGGAATCTCAGGAGGCATGGCATACTGTCAGCTGTGTTGACGGAGCTGGTCAAATGCCTCATCTCCATGTCTGTAATGGTGGCCTAGGTGCCTGCTTCACGTGTAAGCTCTCTCTCTGGATGCTGGCATGTACTGAGCAACCTGGTCTGACCTCAGAGCTTGCCCTGCTTGGAGCTGGGCGTTGCACTACCAACCTCCTTAGCTGCCTTCCACCCTGAATTCTCCTATGAGCATATGATGCAGAGACCCTCACCTCCACCTTCATCTTTTCTCAGAGGGCACGTGGTGAAGGCACAGGCTCTTGGAAGGGTTGGTGGGAAAGAGTCTTCTGGGGGTCTCTAGTCCAGCCTCCAGGCTGGCTGTGGCTGTGGAGCTCAAAACCTGAAGAGCTCCAAAGGTGGAGATCACAGCAACGCTCCTCCTAGTCCATTTTCTTTTCTTGAGGCTCAGCCTGAAGCTCCCAAGAGGCAGTTTGTGGCTGTTGCCTCTGTCATATCATTGGCCACTGCAGAAGAGAGCTTGGCTCCATCATCTCTCCACGTAGGTGTAGGCTCTTATGAGGTTGCCCCATGCCTCCACTTCAGCAGGCTAGAGAGGCCCAGTTCCCTCAGACTCTCCTCACAGCTCCTGCTTTAGGCTCCTCACTCCATCTTGGCAGGCCTCCTCCGCACCCTCTCCAGTCTCTCCATTCCCCTTTTGAAAGGCAAAGCCCACTGGCTCATATGGCAGCCATCAGGACTCGCAGGCCCTTCTCCTCAGGGCACTCCTTAGCTGTTACGGTCACTGCCCATGCTGCTGCCTGGAGTTGTTTCTGCAGCTTTTCCTTCTCAACCTTCAGGTTTCTGCTGGCCAAATCCCCAGGGGGGTCAAGGTCCTCTGCACTGAACCTCCAGCAGGCAGGCATTCAAAGTACATGTGCTGATGTCCCTCCTGAGGCATGATGCCTCTACCAAGACCAGAACTTAAGTAGCAACAGGACACTACAGATAAGAAAAGAGTAGTAGTGTCATGGAGTTGCTAATCAAGGTAGAAAGCACCGGGATAACCATCTCCGAAACAAGAAAGGAGGGTGCAAAGTGAGGAAATGCAGCGCCAGTGGGGAAAATGTGAAAAGGGGTCGACTTTTTGCACGGGAGAAAGATAAGGTTGGTTAAAGAGTAGGACTTGAGAGGTGGGGAAAGAGTGAACAGGGAATGAATGGGGAAGCAAGGCAATGATCAGGGCTGTTGGGGATACCTGTCAAGTAGCCCTGCATCTGAGCCACACAGCCTGGAGCAGCACAAGAAAGCTGCTGCTGCTCTGACTATGCTAACATGTGACTACTTGTTCCATGGTCACGGGAAGCCCTGAGAGCTTTCCTTACTGTCACCACTGCCTTACTGAGGCATGAGTTACTGTTGGTAAGTCCATGCTGCCTGCTTTTGGACACATTCTTCTCTTTTAGGTGCCCAGAAATGTCACCCAAGAGGCCTCTCATTGATGGCCCGCTCCTCCCCAAAGTGAGCTTGTACAGCCAGTGTTTCCCTGGGTTGCATTTTTGGCCCCTTTCAAAGATGAGTGCAGCATTGGCATGTCCTCACTCACAAGAGACCTCTACTAATCCCAATTCAAAAGGGATATTCCAAAGAAATAATCAATCAATCTTCCCCTGTAACTCCTTTACCACTATTTTGCCTGTTCTATGGTGTATTTAGTTTCTCTGATCTTTCATATACTTGCACCTGTCCTGATACAATGACCATTTCTGAAGTCATCTTGTCAGATGCAGATGGCCGAGGCAAAGGCCCTTTCCGTTATTCTCCACTTTTCTCCTCCTCTTACTCTTTGTTCATTCACATACCTCTCACCTATGCTGCTGCTTGGAGGTTCCAGGAGTAAAAGTTGGCCTGTCTTTCAGTAGCCTAATTCTCTCTGTAGCCAACTTTTTAGTTATGTTTTCTATCCAGCTTTTTGTATCTACCCATCTAAAACATTTCTGACAAGATTATCCTTTGTAAAAGGCAACCTCACTAGAGGCAGCTTGTACTGAGCCTATGGTTACAGAGTGTGTTTGATTGTTTATGAAAAGTGATCATGCTTTACTTTTCTTGTCTTACAAATAGGAAAAAATCTTCTGTGCCTGTGTGCAGCCAGTTCTCTAAGGAGAGCAGGCGGGAGATGGTGCAAAAGGAGCTGTAACATCCAGCTGCAGACTTCAGTGGAGAAGTCTGATGCAAGGAAGAGTGATGCAAGTCCCAGGTGGTCAATGTCAGAAATGGTGAGGCTGGGGAGGTTGAGAGCAAAGTTCTCCATACAGTGTCAGACCTCAAGGGACTGCTTTTCCTACCTGCCCAGACCTCCTGAGGAGACACTCTGCATCAATATTAATCAGAGAAAGCTTCTATCACCTCTTCTTTAAAATGAAAAGTAATTAAAAATATACTTTAAAAAACCTCATTCTTATTAGGTGCACTTAGAATCTTCTTCATTCTCTACAGTATGAAATGACTCCAATTAGCTGTACATGGCTTGAAGACTTGAAGAAATTAGGAAGAGAAATAGTTCATTAGGCTTTCTGTATTTTAATGAGCCCCATGATGTATTTGGTGCTGATGCATGAACCTCAGACACTGGGAGGAGATTGAACAAACCTCTCAAGAAGTTCAAGTCAGAAGCAAAACCCAAAGTACCTTGCAGCACTGATTGGCCCCACTGAGGGCCTTTACTGACAAAGCCTCCCCAGGACTCGTTAGAGCAGAGAATTGGAGGCTGTGATTGCAGGTAGGCAAAGGCACTGTGCAGGTGCTGTAATGCTGAGAAAACCCTTCCTTTGCTTTATGAAGCAGAAAGGTCAAGCTGTGATCTCCAGCCCATGGAAGGCAGGTCCTGTCCCTCATGCGTGGCTCAGGGCTCTTCCTGGGACCGTGGGATGTGCGGTGTGCAAGGCCGAGCGAAGGACAACAATGGCACAACAACTTCCAGCTTCGCCATGGGGCTGCGAGGAGGTATCGAGGCGCCAGTGCCATGAGGACAACATGTCTTCTCAGAGACCTCAGTGGCAGAGACAACTGCCAGAGCCATGGGGACAGAGACCCTGTTCTGTTGGTGCCTTCCAGCATTGCCAGCACCTCTTGCCATCTCCACCGCAGGCTGTTCTACACTGTCCTACACCTGCCCCTCTTTCCCTGCAGGCTCTAGACACCCATCTCGCTTCCCCGCCTTGCTCTCACCTCACCATTTCCGTACGTTCACTGGTGTATCTCCACCCTCACTGACTGTTCCTTCAAACACAAAGCCATGGGCTGATCCACACTCCTTCTGGGTGACCTCTTGCACCACAGCGGTACCCTTCGAGTGACATTCTTCCTCCTGATAGCCAGTCTCCACCTTCCAAGTTGCACTTTGTCATATTTTTTTACTCTCGCTCACTTTTCCGACTACCAAGGAAAGCTCGACCATCTCAGAAAGGACCCTTCAAGCAGGCAACCCAACCCGTTAGCCTTCTTGTGCCCTTTCACCTGACCAGAGAGAAGTAACCTCACCAGGATCTTCTAAACCACATGACTGCTGCTGGCCTTTCAGCTTCTCATATAGACGCGACCAAGCCATGTGCCTGCGGCTGTTCTTCCACATCATGACTATTTCTCAGGCTTTTTGCGAGAATGGGACATGGACAGACCCCCAGCCCCTCCACCCCCCTTCCCAAGCCCCTCATTTCTTTTGGGACAGAAGGCCCTCCCCCCCCCCTATGTGGACCCCCCCCCCCCCCCCTCGCCTATTCCTTTAACTCTCAGGGGATTTTACCCAAGGTTAACGCAAGTGTGAAGAGAGCCCTGAACATCATTGTGTCCGACTTTCCTGCTCAAGGCAGGGTGAACTAGATGAGGTTGTTCAAGGCCTCAGCCCAGCTTTGCATCATCCACAAAGGAGCTGAAAGTGCACTCCGTCTCATCATAGAGGGGGATAATAAAGATGGTCAACAGTGTTGGCCCAAGTGCTGGTCACTGAGGGATGCTACTAGTAACTGGCTGCACGGAGGACTTTGTACCACTGATCACATTTGGGCTTGATCATCCAGCCAGCTTCCCACCCATTGTAACATCCACTTCTTCAGCCCAGATAGCACCAACCTGGCTAGAAGGACACCATGGGAGACCATGTCAAAGGCCTTGCAAAATCCCTGTACACAACATGCCCCTCTTTCCCCTCTCCGTTTTGGCTCGGCCATCCCTTTCTTGTCCTTCAAGTGCCTGGAGGCGGCTGCAGGAGGACATGTCCCATCACCTTCCCAGGGACAGAGGTAGGATGACCAGCCTGTAATTCTCCCAATTCTCGTTCCTGTCCTTCTTGAAGATGACTTTGAGGTCTGCTTTTCCATGGACCCCACAACCTCTCTCCTTGCTCTGGCACTTTTGAGGGCACAGTCCAGAATCACAGGCAAGGGTGACGTAGCAAACAGGAGCACCTGCAATGAGCCTGTCCAAGGCAGCTGAGCTGAATCTCACTGGGAGGGTGGGGGTTGCTCCTGGAGTCACACACAGCAGTGTCAGGGCTCTGTCAGGTGTCCACAGCTGAGCTGGCCTCAGGCACTCCTGATGCACACAGATGTGTTCAGAGACACGAGCCCTTCCCTTGCACACGCACAAGCAGTGCATTGCAGGAGTCACCGTGTCTCTCTGGCCTCCTCTTGCCACTCCCAGAGGCTGGGAGGCACCTCAGCCCTGCCGTGTGTCGCCCTGCTCTGCACTCATCTGAGATGCCCCAAGGCAAGAGAAATGGACACCGGGACCTCCATTCAAGAAGCACATCCCAGTGCTGCATTCAGGTGTTTTCCCATGGGATGTTATTCCCAACATGAAGTGACCTCAGGATGATGCCTGTCTCTCAGGCCTTCAGGGAAGCCCTAGGAATAGCTGGTGGCATTTGTGCTCACTCAGTTCATCTCACCTCACGCGCATGATGTGCATGCTTACATCTCATCCGTACAATGCCAACATGGACTTCTGAGCTACTCATTTGGTGTCCCTCCGTGGAGGGTCAAAGAACCTCTCCGAAAAGGGTGAGAGGCGAGTGCTGGAAATGGTGGCTGTGAGGGGCTAGTCCATGATGATTGCCCTGGGGCAGCTTCCCCAGGGTGTCCAGTGAACACGGGCACAGACCAGACCCTGCTCTGCTGGTCCTTCAGGTCTCTCACAGGAGGCCTGGCTGTGCGAGGACACTGCTGCATGCCCCAACCCTGCACACTCACACTGTTTAGCTGTACATTGGTGTCTTCATCTGCGGGCCACTTTCTTGGGCATGTTTGTGAGAGCAACTTTGGAAGAAGACCTAAGCATCAGGCACTGTCCTCAGAAGATCCCCTTTCATGATGGATCCACTCTTACAGAGGCCAGCTCTGTCACAGAAGTGCCCATTGCCTGTCCCTGCCTGCGGTCACAGGACTGCCACGCAGCAGGACTATGACCAAGCTGCCAGAGCAATCAGGCCTTACACCAAACCCAAGCGATCAGAAGGAGAGTGTGGAAGTGAAAAGAGAACAGCTGTGGAAGACCAAGTGCTCCCTGGCAGTGCTGCCATGCTGGGACACTCTTCCTCTCCACCTCTGCACACAGCGACTGTCCCTGCAGCTCCCAAAAGTTCTTGGAGGAACGATCTTAGAAAAGAAGAAGTCGCTGCAGGGCCCTTTATTTTGTTTCAGCACACAGACAGCACAGCTCCTCGTTTACACGACCACTTGGTCAGAAAAGAAAAGCAGAGAGTGAATTAGAATGCGGATGAAAACATTATCACAAGTAAAACACTACCACCACCACCAAAAACTACAGATGACCAGCTGGGCCTGTAACGAGTTACATTATAACTGCTCTGCAGAAGAAGATGGGCAGTTGATTGCTTTAGAATAACATCCAGTCATCAGTTTCCACATGGTGTCCTTGAGCTCCTTGTTCCTCAGGCTGTAGATGAGGGGGTTCACTGCTGGAGGCACCACTGAGTACAGAACTGACACCACCAGCTCCAGCGATGGGGAGGAGATGGAGGGGGGCTTCACGTAGGCAAAGATGGCAGTGCTGACAACAGAGGGAGACCACGGCCAGGTGAGGGAGGCATGTGGAAAAGGCTTTGTGCCTCCCTGCTCAGAAGGGATCCTCAGCACGGCCCTGAAGATCTGCACATAGGACAGCACAATGAAAACAAAACACCAAACACTAAACAGGCACTAACCAGAAGAAGCCCGACTTCCCTGAGGTAGGTGTCTGAGCAGGCGAGCTTGAGGATGTGGGGGATTTCACAGAAGAACTGGTGCAGGGCATTGCCTTGGCAGAGAGGTAGGGAAAATGTATTGGCAGTGTGCAGCACAGCATTGAGAAACCCACTGCCCCAGGCAGCTGCTGCCATGTGGACACAAGCTCTGCTGCCCAGGAGGGTCCCGTAGTGCAGGGGTTTGCAGATGGCAACATAGCGGTCATAGGCCATGACAGTGAGAAGACAATACTCGCTGACAATCAAGAAGAGAAAGAAAAAGACCTGGGCAGCACATCCTAGTAGGAGATGTCCCTGGTGTCCCAGAGGGAATTGGCCATGGCTTTGGGGAGAGTGGTGGAGATGGAGCCCAGGTCGAGGAGGGAGAGATTAAAGAGGAAGAAGTACATGGGGGTGTGGAGGCAGTGGTCGCAGGCTACGGCAGCGATGATGAGGCCGTTGCCCAGGAGGGCAGCCAGGTAGATGCCCAGCAAGAGCCAGAAGTGCAAGAGCTGCAGCTCCCGCGTGTCTGCAAATGCCAGGAGGAGGAACTCAGTGATGGAGCTGCTGTTGGACATTACTTCACTGTGGGCATGGGGGACTGTTGGAAGAGGAGAAAACATTGACAAGTTAAGGCAGACTTCTTTGAGGCAGTCCTATGCTGTTTCCCAAAAAATCCCCTTAAAAATACTTGTCTTTTTGGGGGGGAACTTCATTCAGCTCTTTTTTGTGAGCTGAGGTTTGTGCTGCTGAGTGAAGGCATTTTCTGTGAGGGGCAGAAGACAACATCTTTCGCATTGCTCTCAGCCTGAACACTGCAGAGTCCTGAGGGACAAATGGGCTCCCTGTGCCCTAATGCACAGTCAGGAGAGCTGCTCTGCCCACGACTGACCTGCTGGTCACCATGCAGGTGCCCTGTGCTCATTACACCTCTCTCCGTTGGAGATGACCTCACTAACAAAGTACTTGAAGAAGAAACTGGACTTTAGTGAGCTCCGAGGAGTCCAGTTTCAAAGTCCCTTTCTCCAAACTCTTCTCTCTTTCCCCAGGCAGCTGAGCAGAGAGTGATGCAGAGGGGTGGCCTGGCTCTCTGCTGCCTGGAGCTGTCCCTGCAGGAGCTGTTTCTCTGTCCCCAGGTCTCCTCCCTCTCAGTGCTCACAGACCCCATCCCACCCGCTCTGTGCTCAGCTCGGCCCTGCACACCCCTCCTGGCAGCAGGGCACTGCCCAGGACCATCTCCCTCTTAGCAGGTCCTAAGCACTAGGGCAGATCAGCACTGATGCTGCAAGCAAAGGGATGCTGGTGCTGCCTGTAGGCAGAGGAGTGGGGGAAGGCACTTTAGGAGGCTTCTGGCAGACGTGCTGATCCCTCACTGCAACAGTTCAGGAGTCTCAGTGACTTATCCAAACCTGATATCTCCTTTCCTTTTCCCTTAGAAGAAAGGTGAGATCACAGACCCTGGAAAGGTCTTCATCTTCAAGGTAGCCCCTGCCTTGACCTTCCTCGTAAAATGCTGCCTCTGCCAATGTTGTGGGGTGATGTGGAGCTGTGAGCAGCCCTGACCCATGCAGCACCCTCTCGACAGCAGAAGGACCCTGCCTGACAGGGGTCGCTCCTTCCACCCACAGCTTCTCCCCACAGCACTGTGGGGAGCTCCCCGGGCAGGCTGAGTGCTGACCCTGGCAGGCGGCAGAGTGCCTGCCCAGCACACAGCCCCCTGGGGTGCAGGGACCCTGCTCGGAAGGACAGCCCTGGGCACCCCTGGCTGCACACCTGGCTTCACACCCATGCAGCCGTCCCTGGAAGAAGACAACCGTCATGCCCTCTCCCTCTGATGGTGCAGCAGGGAAGCCGTGCTCTGGAGCACATCCTCCTTCTCTACACCAGAGAGACATCCCATAGGCAGTGGGCTATGCCAGCTTTAGGAGATCCCTCCACGAACTGCAGCTTCTTTGCCCTGCACACAGAGACTTACCGTGTCAAGGGTTGTGAAGATTTCTCCTCTGTTGAGCTCTCAGCATCCTCCCATCCCACACTGCCTTTAAACCTCTCTCTTTCTTGCATGTCTCCCCTCGGTGCCTGCAGGCAGTGCCCTCAGTCCTGCTGTGCTTTGCAGAGGAGCTGCTCCTGGGCAGAGCTGTCTCTCGGCAGCGCTGCCTGCTTGCCATGAGCTCCCTCCATCCCAGGAGCCCAGCACAGCTCAGCAGCACAGGACCAGCCCAAGGCATTTTAATGACCCCTCTGGTGGGTTTGGTGTCGACTCCATGAACCTCAGACAGTGAGAGGAAGTTGAAGAAACCTCTCCAGAAGTCAAAGTCAGATGCAAACTGCAAAGTTTCAAGGAGCGTTAATGGGTCCCAGTGGGGACCATTACTGACAAAGCCTCCCTGGGGTGTGGTTAGAGCAGAAAACTGGAGGCACAGATGACAGGTAGGCAAAGCAATGTAAAGGTGGAAGAGATTCTGAGGAAACCTGGATATGTTCCATTAAGCCAAAGGGCCAAGACATGACCCCAGCCCCTGGGAAGGGAGATCCTGTCCCTCCCACATTGCTCAGGGCTCTTCCTGGGGCAGTGTGACGTGGGGACACACAATGTCAATGGCAGGACTACAGTCCAACACCTCCCAGGCTGTTGGGTGGGGAAGGGGAGGCAATGAGACCCTCGTGTTGTAAGGATAAGGTGCTTCCTCATAGGCATCGGTGGCAGAGACAACAGCCATAGCCAAGGGGAGAAAGAGCTCATCTCTGTCGGGCCTTTGCAGACTTTCTTCACTCCTCTATCATCTCCACCACAGGCTGTCCTACAGTGTCCCACACCTGCACCTCTTCCTCTGCAGGCTGTAGACATCCACCATGCTACCACGCCTTGCTCTCACCTGACCATCTTCCTTCCTTTACTCATACCTCTCTGTCCTCCCTGGCTGTTCCTTGACACACAAAGCCTTGGGCTGATCCAGTCTCCCTCTGGGTGACTTGTTCCACCACAGCACTGCCCTTCGAGTGACATTTCTTTGTGTCCAGTCTGGGCCTCCTCAGCTGCAGTTTGTGGCGTTACTTCTTCTTCATGCTGTATGTTACTACAAAGAAAAGCTCCATCATCTCTGAAATCACCCTTCACTCACTCTCAGCCTACTCCTGTACTTCCTTGAGCCTCCACACGGCTGAGCCAAAGATCTCTAGCTCCCTCAGCCACCCCACACAGGTCAGGTGCACTAGGTCCCAAACCCCACCTTGGCAGACCTCCACTCAACACTCTCCACTTGCTCCCTACTTCTCCAAAATGGGGAGCCACACACTGGGACACACCAGTGCTGAGTTGAGGGGGATGAGAACTCAGGTGGTTTGGGAGGCCCACGCTCCTCTTCATGCAGCCTCCTATGCAGCTGGCCTTCTTCATAGTGTCCATACTCTACTGGCTCGTAGGGCATCCCTTGTAGTGCCCAGGCCCTTCTCCTCAGAGTCACTGCTCTGCCGGTCAGGTGCCAGCCTGTTCTGAGGTATGGGGTTATTCGCCCCCCTGCCCTCCGCTGATGCAGGACTGGCCACTTCTCCTTGTAAAACCTCAGGTGATTTCCATTTGCCCAGTGCCAGAGTTTCTCCAGGGCCCCCTGGACTGAAGCTCCATTGGCTCAGCTTTTCATGTTTGGGTGCAGCTCTTCATCTTGATTGGGGTGTCTCTCACAAGAGAACAGCATGAGGAATTGCAGGGCACTACAAATACCTTCTCGTGGAGAAACCTGTGGGGTCCTGGGGCTCTGGCACTGAGAAGGCCATAGGTCTGCACCCCGAGGAGAAGTTGCCTTTTATGGCCGAGAGCGGCAGGAACATGTGGAGCTGTGCCTGGGGACGGACAACGAGTCAGCTGAGAGCTGAAGGGTCAAGGTCAACACTGTTGTGCGTGGATGTCTGCTACGGACCTCCTGATGAGGAAGAGGAAGTAGATGAGGCCTTCTTCAGACAACTGGAAGAAGCCTTCTGTTTGCAGGCCCTGGTCCTCATGGCAGACCTAAACTATGCCAATATTTGATGAACGGGCAACATAGCAAGGTGAAAGCCATCCAGGAGGTTTTTGGAGTTCATTGATAACGTCTTCCTGACAAGGGTGAGTGAGGACCAGTGAGGGGAGGTGCCCTGTGGGACACCATACTTACAAACAAGAAAGAGCTGGTCAGGGATGTAAGAGTTGGGGATGAGTAGGGAGAGTTGAGGCTCCTGAAGAAGGGAACAAGGCCAAGAGCAGGAGTGCAGGAGCAGGCTTTGGCCTGCTAAGGCATCTGCTTGACAGAATCCCATGGGATATGACACTGAGGAGAAGAGGGGTGCAGAGTGCTCTTTGATGGTCAAGGATGTCCTCTTCAAGCTCCAGAAGGGTTGTCCCCAACTTGCAGGAAGTCAAGCAAAGGTGGCAGGAGGCTGGCATGGATGAGAAAGGAGGTCCTGACAAAAATCAAGTGTGAGGAGGAAGGGCAGAGAAGGGGGAAGCTGGCTGCCTTCCAGCCTCAAGGCTTCTGTGCTGCTGTGCTGGAGAGAGCCATCTCAGTGTGTGTGTGTGTGTGTGCTTGTCTGTGCAGGGATGAACTGGGGGGATGAGGGGATCCCAGAGCCAGCTCCTGGATAGACAGAGGTTCTAAGAGCAGCTCCTGGGAGGAACCATACTGTATCTGTGTCTACATAGTGTTATGAACATTTCCCTCCCTAACTAGTATGCAAACCACTCTTTACAGTTTGAAAGTGTATTAACTTTCTTCATATATATGTAGTTCACATTGTACACTGGTTAGTCATGCTTGAGGAAGCAAACTAAAGGACACCAGATCATCACAAGGACCAGAAGGACAGCCCAGCCCTTCAAACAAAGCCTTGGCTTCTCAGTGTCTTTGAGCTTTCCATGAAGATAAAAGCTACCCCTGGAAAACCAAGATAATGCCAGCAGCCCAGCCCCTCGAACACATCTTTCAAACCCTCCCAATGTTGGCTGGCATCACAGAGAGGTAATTATAGCAAGACCAACTCCAGGGATGTCTGCATCAATAGACAAGCAACAAGACTGCTGATGGATGATGGTGCTGCAGAAGCAGTTGCTTTGTCAAGTTTTACTATGATTAGCAACGGGTAGTGTGAGTGTTAATTAGTGATTAGTCAAATCCTGTTGTACCTGAATGCTTGAAGAGTTAAGAACCCTCTGTATTAACCACATTCAGGGTGCCCCAATTGGTCTGGAACACCCCAGGCACTTGACTAAATATTTACGCTTGTAATTCTACGCTTTCTGTCCGAGCCTCAGTCCTCGGTCGGCACGGGCCAGTTGTGAATTTCCCTAACAGTTTGGCGACCCAGGTGGGACACAGCCAACTCACCTGATCCAACCTCTCACTACCACCAGGACCCTGATGGTCTCCACTGCGGGCTTGTGAGTGAGTTCCCCTCAGGATACTTGGGCACAGGGACAGTGAAGCGTGGATCTTGCTTGGCAGTAAGGAGGTGACGTTTTTATATAATGAGAGGCAGGCAGAGTATGGTGACGAGGTCACCGGTAGGTGAATTGCTGCAGCCCTGGAAATCCATTGATGGGATGGCCGGGTCATCAAAAGCCCGAGCCCTGTGTCAGGAAATTTGGCCAGAAGTGACCGCCTTTGATGATGCGTCCCAAACGTGGCCACGGCCTGGTTCTGTTGATGACATTAGGCTGAGCTATTTATCCCAGCAATTGAAGGATTGGTTCCCATTACAGATGGACTCTTGGGGTATCTGGGATAATTACTGGACTGTTGGTATATCAGGTATTTAAAAAAAAAACCAAAACAAAACCTAAAAAATTCCCTCCAGAGCAGAGAATAAGTAAAGATCTCTGAATGAACGGGAAAAAGAAGCGCTCTTTCCATTCTGGAATTCACAAATATGAGAGAGAAGATTCCTCTCTGGGTCAGAAATTGAATAAAACCTTCAGCCACATGGGAAAACCAGGGATGTTCCCTATTCAGCTCCACCTGCCCATCCTACTGCTCTTTTTTCTGCTTTTCCTCTGGCTTCTGCTCCAGCTAGTGCGACTGCTTCTGCTTTGCTAGCACCTCTCTGAGAAGAAATTCTAGGGCCAGGACGGGAACCTGGCCAGCTTTCTGTGGGAACAGGCTGCCTGCCATTTGCACCCACTGATTTGGTTTTGGGGAAACAACAAATGCCCAGACTGCGGGATGATCCAGAGAAGCTGCTGCAAACCACGCACAGCATCTTCTGCGTTTGTGACTGTATGTGGGCCGATGTGCAGCAACTGTTTGAGACTGTTTTTTCTGCAGATGAAAAACTGAAAATCTGAGAGACAAACTGCAGATGGGCCAGGGAAGCACAGGGCAGAAGCCCATGGCCAGGCAATGACCCAGGACGGCACCCCAACTTACCAGTAAACAGAGGTATGCCGCAAAGAGAGAGAAGGGGATTGTTAGAGTCATTAGAAAGAGTGTAGATTGGGTTAAGGTCCAAGAATGTCAGCAAGGAAATATCAAACACCTCTCTGAATGTTACGCCCAATTGGTTAAACAAACAAGACTGTTTGGAGGGGTCGACACAAGAAGGTGGAAAATCGATCTTTAATGGTATCTTTCTTTGTAGATCAGTCAGCCCCAGAGATTAAGAAATATTTTTCTAAACGTGCCGGGATGGCAGAGCAAAGGATTGGATGAAATAGTCAGCATTGCTACGTTTGTGTTGAATGGAAGAGATGAAAGACAGCTGAAGCAAAAAAAGAAAGAACAGGAACAGAAAGCTAGTTGGCAGCAGCATTAAACGGCAATCCTGGACTAAGGGACAGGGACACGGAGGTTTTCTGAGGTAAGGTCAGAGGAGGAAATTGGAGGAGCAATGGACCTCGAGGAACCAGAGACAGTTGTAATTATTGTGGACAGTAAGGCCATGGGAAACAGGAGTGCCCAGTGTGACCAAAGGGCCTCCCAACAGCACCTCTCAATCCTCTGCTGCAGTCTTGCCCTGCTCTCTGCACCAGGGGCAGCTCGATTTCACCCAGGACTGACAGCTACCAGCGACCTACGGTGCAGTCACTACAGGAGCCTCTGAATAGGAACTGTTTTCCCCTTCTTCGCATGAGAATCTGGTCTCAAACCTTCTGACTGATGAACATAATTCCTCCTGTCTAATAAGTACAGGGGCAACAGTTTCGACCTGAAATCAGTATACCTATTCATCCGGAGTCTCAATACCTTTTTGCATTTCCCTGGGGAAAGATCCAACTAACATGGACAAGGCTCCTTCAGGGCTTTCCTGCATCCTCCACTAGTTTTCTAAAGTTTTGTTAGAAGATTTGCAGGATGCTGTCTTTAAAGAAATGGACCCCTTTTTGATACAATCTGTTAATGATTTATTGGTAGCTAAGGCATCTTATAGAGCTGACACCCACACCTTACTGTTGGCCTTTGCTGAGAAGGGCCATCGGGCTTCTCCACATAAGATACAACTTTTGTAAGAGAAGTGTAAAACACCTGGGTTACATTCTCCAACAAGGGGAGTGTTGTTTATCTGAGCACCGTAGTCAAGCCATTCAAAACCTTCCCCAAGCAGTTACTAAAAACACATGCGAGCCTTCTCAGGAGCTGTAGCATTCTGCCGCCCTGCAGAGCTGCTTCTGGGGAAATGGCAAATCCACTGATACAGACTGCTGCTCATGGTGCTGGAGAACCCATCCACTGAACAACAGACAAGGTAAAGGCATCTGAGCTTTTGAGACACGCATTAGTGACTGCTCCTGCTCTGGGATTGCCAGACTACAGGAAGACATTTGCCTTGTTTGTACATGAAGCAATGTAACTATCCCAGCCAACACCAGTACAGTCTGGCAGCTCAAGGACCCTTTGCTTGTGTCCCTAGGACAGCTGCCGCAGCACTCCTAGTTGAACAGAGTGAAAACGTGCTGCTTGGATCCCCTCTAGTGCTACAAGTACCACATGGACTTGAAATGCTGCTGTCACACACCACTGTCACCACAGCGAATACATCTCTATGAGCTGATTCTCTTAATGGCGGAACACAGAAGAATGAAGTGATGTCATACACTGAACCCTCTTACTCTACTCCCTCCACCTGGGGAAGAAACTCCACATCATGATTGTCTGGTAACAACCCATGAAGCCCAAAAGACTCAAAAATATTTACAGAAGTGCCCTTTCCAGATCGGATCTTGACCTCTGTGTAGACGGGTCCCCATATTATCTAAACAGTGACCAGGTTACAGGTTATTCAGTAACTCCTGAAAATAAAGTGGTGGAGCCTTCGCCACTCAGTCCAAAGCTGAGTGAACAAGCAGCAGAATGGATTGCATTAACAAAGACTTGCCAGCTGTCCAAAGACAAGACTGTAAATACACTGATTCTCGATACGCCTTTGGAGTGTGCCATGCCACTGGGCAGTTCTGGAAGGGGCGTGGGTTTATAACTTCTTGTGGGAGTACTGAACCGTTAAAAACAGGACAGTTGCCACAAAAACTAGCTGTCCTTCATCAGCCAGCCAATACTGGTGAAAGGACAAAAGAAGAAATAGGAAAAGATCTAGCGGATGTTGCAGCTAAAGCCACGGTACGACAGCCGTACAAAACACCAGGCTTACAAGCAGTCCCGCGGTCTGACCTGGTGTTATCTGCTCCTGAAAAGATCTGTTTGACTGTTCCTGCTGAAGAAATTGACTCTTGGAAAAGGTATGAAGCAACCAAAGACTCCCAGGGAAGAGGACTCCAGAGAGAGGGACGGAAAACCTTCCTATTTTACCTGAGCAACACCGGATTCCCATAGCAAAAACGCATCACCATCCAGGGCATTTGGGGACAGTTGCACTTGCCCAGACAGTGCTGAAGAATTGGTCGTGCCAGGAATTTATGCCACAGCCAAATAGGTAACTGCCTCTTGCACGCACTACCTTTAGCCTTAATGAATATTTAGCAAGACCTCAAAAAAACCCAAAGCTGTCTGCCTGTGAAACACTATCACAATCAGGCCTGGGCACAGCTACTACAGCCAGTACCTCTAGAAGGAACTTTGCTTCAATCGAAGGAATTATGTTTGGGTAAAACACATGAAAAAAAGGAACACTTATCTCCTTGGTGGGAGGGACCATTGCTGGTGTTGCTCACCTTTCTCAGCATAAAGGTGGAAGAAAAAATGACTTGGATCCATCACTCCCACCTGAAAGCTGTGACCGGTGTAGAATTGGAACCTCCTGACGCCGAGGGAACATCCATCCCTGGAGAGACAAAACTACCCATAGCCATGAACCTACACAGAGCTGGTGGATTGGCTGTGACCTTGCTAACCTTGTCTAAAAAATTCAACAAGAGGAAAGTTGAAAGTACTGTGTTACTTATGAATTGCACAGGGACTGAACTATATCCTTACCAAAACTACAGTGTAATCAAGAGAGAATTCTCTTTGTTGCAATATGCTGGGTTTTTTTTTTCATACTAATAATAACTTAAACCCTTACACAAAACCTGTTATAATGATACATCACATCATAGATTTGTTCTGGGCTGGAGTTTATCGAGCTCTGCAAACTCCCAAACAATGTGGATGTTTGCAGAGAAATTAACACGGTATTCTGTAGGAAGCCATAATCAAGGGAAAGATAATTGTAAAATGTTGGTTTCCTATGGGAGCCTGATTGCTTTGGGTCATCTAATCTGGGTCCAAGCCTTACTGGCTTACCTAAACAACCAGAGCCAGTACCCGCTAACCCTTTTGCAGGACATAGTTACCTTGATTATGATTTCTTTGAGGATTCTACTCCTCTATTTACACAGTTACCTGAGCAATATTGGATATGTGGAGAAAGGGCATGCAAGTATTGACCCCCGACCTGGGCTGGGCAGTGTACTCTCGGTGCATTAATACCATGAGCACAGGTTAGAACCAGTATCTCTTCTGCCTCTGGAGCTCATAACTACTGGTATATGGGAGAAAAAGCATCACAGCCCTCTGACAGAATGTGGCACTGAGCTCCACCTGTGTGTAAGAGCTTTTATCCCATGGTTAGGGGTTGCTGAACGAGAAAGCATGGTTGGAAATGTGTCAACAGAATTAGAAAAAGCCATTAAAGAAACGGCAGATAGTATGACAGCCCTACAGGAAGAAATCACATGGTGATCACAAAAGGTAACAGAGACTCGATTAGCCTTAGGCTACCTATTAGCAGCAGAGGACGGAGTATGTGCGTTATTGAATGACAGCTGCTGGGTTTATGTAAATCCAGACCAGAAAAATGAAACTGATATAAACAAGGTAAAGACACATTTCAAAGTAATACATGAATTAAGACAGGCATCTCCCCTCCATCTGTTTGGGTGGTTAACCTCTTGGCTCCCACACTTGGGTATGATTGTGAACTAAAAGCATTTTGGATGTTGTATTCACTCTCTTATTTTGCTTTGTGATTATATATGTGTCTTTGCAGTGTTGTATCACCTTATGCACTCGACTTAGTACTAAAATAATGGATAACATAATGTGACAGGTCCCTTCCTATTATAACAATCAGTCTTTATAGTATAAAGGATATTCACTTTGTTACTGTATATTAGTTCACATTATACACTGCAATGTTATGAGGCAGTGGAATTTTACTAGAGACTTTGGTATTGTCCATGATTAAGTAAAACAAAATAAAGGCCAGCCCAGCCCTGGAAAGAAAGACTTTGCTTTGTGGAAGCTTAGAGCTGTCCCTGAAGGATAAAGGATACCCTGGGACAACCAAGGTAACGCCAGCATCCCACCCCTTCTCACACCTCTTTGAAACCCTCCCAGCGTTGTCTGGCATCACAGATCAGTCACTCGAGCAAGGCTGACTCCAGGGACAGCTGGATCAATAGACAAGGAGCAAGAATGCTGCAGAAATGTTGTTCTTTTGCAAAGTTTTACTATGATTAGTGATCGGTAGTGTCGGTGTTAGTGATTAGTCAAATCATGTTGTACCTGAATGTTTGAAGGGTATAAGAATCCCGTGTAAAGCCACATTCCGGGTGCTCCAATTTTGCTGGGACACCGCATGTGCATGAATAAATATTTGCCTCTGTAATTCTTTGCTTTGCCTCCTAGCCTCTCTCCTCGGTCGGCACGGGCCAGTTGCGAATGTTTGTGACAGTCAGCACTGTTCAGCAGTGTATTGGGTTTGCGTGGCAAGGTTTTGGTAGTGGAGGGGCTACAGGGGTGGCTACTGTGAGAAGCTGCTAGAAGCTTCCCCTATGGCCAATAAAGTTAATGTCAGCGGGTTCCAGGACGGACCTGCCGCTGGGCAAGGCCAAGCCAATCAGCAACAGTGGTAGAGCCTCTGGGATAACAGACTTAAGAAAGGGAAAAGAAGTTACAGGAGAGTTGCAGTTGCAGCCAGAGAGAGTGGAGTGAGAATATGTGAGAGAAACAACTCCGCAGACACCAAGGTCAGTGAAGAAGGAGGGGAGGAGGTGCTCCAGGTGCCGGAGTGGAGATTCCCCTGCAGTCTGTGGTGAAGACCATGGTGAGGCAGGCTGTCCCCCTGCAGCCCATGGAGGTCCACAGTGGAGCAGATATCCACCTGCAGCCTGTGGAGGACCCCACGCTGGAGCAGGGGGATGCCCGAAAGGACGCTGTGACCCTGTGGGAAGCCTGCACTGGAGCAGGCTCCTGGCAGGACCTGTGGCCCCATGGACCCATGGACCCGTGGAGAGAGGAGCCCACGCTGGAGCAGGTTTGCTGGCAAGACTTGTGACCCCACGGGGGACCCACGCTGGAGCAGTCTGTTCCTGAACGACTGCACCCTGTGGAAGAGACCCATGCTGGAGCAGTTCGTGAAGAACTGTAGTCCGTGGGAAGGACTCACATTGGAGAAGTTCATGGAGGACTGTCTCCCATGGGAGGGACCCCACGCTGGAGCAGGGGAAGAGTGTGAGGAGGAAGAAGTGGCAGAAACAACGTGTGATGAACTGACCCAAACCCCCATTCCCCGTCCCCCTGTGCCGCTCACGGGGGGAAGAGGTAGAGAAAATCGGGAGTAAAGTTAAGCCCGGGAAGAAGGGAGGGGCAGGGCGGAAGGTGCTTTTAAGATTTGGTTTTATTTCTCATTATCCTGCTCTGATTTGACTAGTAATAAATTCAATTAATTTTTCCCCAAGACGAGTCTGTTTTGCCTGTGACAGTAATTGGTGAAGTGATCTCCCTGTCCTTATCTCAACCCATGAGCCTTTCGTTTTATTTTCTCTCCCCTGTCCAGTTGAGGAGGGGGAGTGATAGAGCGGCTTTGGTGGGCACCTGGCATCCGGCCAGGGTCAACCCACCACACAAATTCACATTAAAATCACTTTTGCTAATACCTTTGGTGGTGATTCTTTAAGTGATCTAAATCATTCATCCACGACATCCCTCTCCCTAGGCCAGCACAAGAGTCCTGCTCCAGAACAGAGCAGCCTGCTCCGAGTGGGTGCCTGCAGAAAGAGGTTTCTCTTTCTCATGGATTCCTCCCTGCAGGCACACAAATGCTGCCTTGCTCTTCTCCACAGTCATCCCTGCTCTCCAGAGAGCCAGGTGAGTGTGTCCGTGCTGGCCTGGCCAGCCACTCCTGGTTCCCTCTCCATGCTCCCTGCAAGGCCCCAAGCTGGCGGTGCTGCTCTGCAGAGTGAGGGGGCTGTGGTGTCCTTTGGCCATGGGGTGAGCCTGCAGTGGCCATGCTGGTCAGGGTGGGGAGCAGACCCAGCCAGAAAGGGATCACTGCTGCTGAGCCCCTTTCCATCTTCCCTTGATGCTCAATAGCCAAGGACAGGGCTGCGCAGGAGCAAGGCGTGTCTGCACTGGCACAAAGGGCAGGGCAGGGCTGCACTAGATCCAGCCCATGGGCTTTCCAAGAGGCTTTCGTGAACCACTCTCCAGCCTTTGGTCCTATTGCCTGCTGGCTCCTCAGAGCCTTTTCTGGCATTGCAGAGCCCTCGTTAGCTCGTGGTCTCCTCAGGTTTGCCTTTTCTTCCAGGACACTCCACCTCCGATGGTCACTAATTTTAGGAGGTGTAACTCACTGCCAAGTCAGACTCACACACTGTTCCTGGAGATCCCCTGACTTCTCCTGGCACCTCCCAATTCCTCTCCAGGATGGCATCTGCCATCAGCCCCACTGCAGGTGAGACAGCACCAGGGAGATAAGTCAAAGAACAACTGCTGTCTGCTTGGACATGTGCCACCAAGAAGAGAACTCTTGGTCCAGCCCTCAGTGCCTAACAGATCCCCCTGCGACTCTGAGCTTGTCTCCCTGAAGCTATCGAGAAACCCAGAAGAGCAAAAGTCCTTTTGAGGGAGCGGCTCCTTGGGTATAGTCCTGACACCACCTTTGGAAGAGGCATCCGGCTTTCTGGCCCTGCCCTGAGGAGCCCTTTTTGGTGACGGCTGTGCTAGCAGGGAGGCCAGCTCTGACACAGTGGTTCACTTGGTCTGCTCCTGCCCACAGCCACAGGGATGCCACCGTAGAGACAACAGGACTGTCTCAAGGTCCACGAGCCCTTAGAGCTAACAACACAAATGCAAGGGCACAAGAGGAGAGTGTGGAAGGGAGGAGAGACCAGCACTGAAAAGAGCATGTCCTACTGCTGGCCATGGCCATGGCTCCAGGCAAGCAGCAGCCCTGATGATACGCAGGCAGGAGAGAGGGAGTGCCCGCTGAGGCAGCAAGGTGCAGCCTCGGGGGCCCCATGGGCTGCTCCTCCATGGGGCAGCTGCGATTTGGGCTCCTTAACCCTTTCTTCCTGCTGGGCTGTGCCCCCACCTCCAGAGAAGATTTGGAGAGAGGAGAGCTCAGACCAAAGATTTTCTGCTGGCTTCTTTATTTATGCAAGCAGCCTGGTACCGTAGGTCCATGTGCTGGTTTTAGCTGGGGTAGGGTTAAATTTCTTCTTAGTAGCTGGTATGGGGCTATGTTTTGGTCTTGTGATGAGAACAGTGTTGATAATACAGGGATGTTTGCTTTATTGCTGAGCAGTGCTTACACAGAGTCAAGGCCTTTTCTGCTTCTCACACCTCCCTGCCAGCGAGTAGTCTGGGGGTGCACAAGGAGTTGGGAGAGGACACAGCCGGGACAGCTGACCCCGACAGACCAAAGGGATATTCCAGACTATATGACAGCATGCTCAGCAATCTAAAGGTGGGGGAAGAAGAAGGAAGAGGGGGTGTTCAGAGTGACGGCGTTTGTCTTCCTGAGTCACCATTACATGTGATGGAGCCCTGCTTTCCTGGAGATGGCTGAACACCTGCCTGCTGATGGGAAGTAGTAAATGAATTCCTTGTTTTGTTTTGCTTCCGTGCGCAACTTTTGCTTTACCTATTAAAACAGACTTTATCTCAACCCATGAGTTTTCTCACTTTTACCCTCCCAATTCTCTCTCAAAAAAAAAGTCCTGACCTCTCCTGAGATACCCTGGAGTATTTTAAGGTGTAGGGGTACCTTAATGATGCTGAAATAGTATGTGTTGAAATACTTTCCTCACGGAATCTTTGATCTCTTTGTTCCTCATGCTGTAGATGAAGGGGTTCACTGCTGGAGGCACCACTGAATACAGAACAGTCACCACCAGATCCAGCCATGGGGAGGAGATGGAAGGGGGCTTCAGGTAGGCAAAAAAAGAGGTGCTGACAAAGAGGGAGAACACGGCCAGGTGAGGGAGGCACGTGGAAAAGGCTTTGTGCCGTCCCTGCTTTGAGGGGATCCTCAGCACGGCCCTGAAGATCTGCACATAGGACAGCACAATGAAAACAAAACACCCAAATCCTAAACAGACGCTAACCACAAGAAGCCCGACTTCTCTGAGGTAGGAGTGTGAGCAGGAGAGCTTGAGGATCTCGGGGATTTCACAGAAGAACTGGTGCAGGACATTGCCTTGGCAGAGTGGTAGGGAAAATGTATTGGCAGTGTGCAACACAGCATAGGGAAAACACTGCCCCAGGCAGCTGCTGCCATGTGGACACAAGCTCTGCTGCCCAGGAGGGTCCCATAGTGCAGGGGTTTGCAGATGGCAACGTAGCGGTCATAGGCCATGACGGTGAGGAGAGAATACTCAGCTGAAATGAAAAAGACAAACAGAAAGAGCTGGACTGCACATCCTACATAGGAAATAGACCTGTTGTCCCGCAGGGAATTGGCCATGGCTTTGGGAAGAGTGGTGGAGATGGAGCCCAGGTCAAGGAGGGAGAGGTTGAGGAGGAAGAAGTACATGGGAGTGTGGAGGCGGTGGTCGCAGGCTACGGTGGTGATGATGAGGCCGTTGCCCAGCAGGGCAGCCAGGTAAATGCCCAGCAAGAGCCAGAAGTGCAAGAGCTGCAGCTCCCGTGTGTCTGCGAATGCCAGGAGGAGGAACTCCGTGATGGAGCTGCCGTTGGACATCTGACCCCTTTGTTCCTGAGGTACTGCCAAAGGAAGAAAGCACACTCACAAGTGAGGACTGCTCTGAGCAAAACTCTTCCCTTTCCCTCCCCCTCCAGCACCCCACCCCACCTCCCCAACACCCATTGCCTATATCCCTTCTTTCAGGACCTTCATGCGTCCCCCAGGCTGGAGCTCAGGTTTGTGCTGGCTGAGTCTGATGTAAGGAGTAGGGCTCTGCCCATAGTCTCCCGAGGACTTGTACCTGCTCTACAGCACTGGGAATGGGGGAAAGTGGGTGACAGCTTCTGAAACTCAGCATTTGCCTTAGGGCTTACACAATCCTAAGGACACGGCAGGACGGTTTGGAAGTGCAGAGAGACCAGCACAGAGAAGACCACGTCCAGCTGCTGTCCATGGCCACTAGCTCCAAGGAAGCAGCAGCCCTGACATGCAGATTATATAGGTAACCCCCTTATAATATAGAGGAGCTGCTCAGCATCTTCTGGCAGCACAAGCCCAGGGAAGCTCCTGGATGTGCTAAAAGTGTAGGGACCTCAGCAGAGCCAGCTCAGTCCCCAGCCCCACACACTGCACTGTCCAGAGCCCCACAGCTTGGAAGGAACTGAGGCACTTTGCTCCCATGGACACAGCTGCATCGCAGGACCCGCAGCGTCAGTGTGTGCGCTGCACCTGAAGCCTCCTTGTTGCCAGAGAGTCCGAGGGTAAGACCAAGGGAAGCATGGACAGGAGGGTGAGATGGAGAAATGCTTCAACACTCTTGCCAAGGGAGCACTCGGGAGTTTCTCCTCCTTGGGCTGAACCTGCAGAGAATTCAACTCAGCTTGAGAACCCATGGCCTTGATGGCAGCAACTGCGCTGGGTGGGAGAGAAGACCAGGGGGTTGCTCAGCGGAAGGCATCTGCACTGCAAGGGACAGCAGGGAGGTGCCAGAATCCCCCTCCCAAGACCTTGATGGTAGCAGCTCTCTCTCTCCGCCTGCCCATGTCTCTGCTGCCTGGAGCTGTCCCTGCCAGGAACCATTTCCCTGTCCCCACGCCTCCTCCCTCTCAGTGCTCACAGACCCCATCCCAGCCGCTGTGTGCTCAGCTCTGCCCTGCAGACCCCTCCTGGCAGCAGGGCACTGCCCAGGGGCAGCTCAGTGGTTGCAGGCTCTGATGGGAACATCAGACCAACCCTGAGGAGGCTGCCAAGGTGCCTCTGGTGCTGTCTGTAAGCTGCAGGGTGTTGATTTCTGATACTGCCAGGTTGATTCATCTCTAAGAGGAACAGATTTGGAGTTTACGTGCCTGCTCCCAGAGAGGTGACTTTCTATGTCCCATTGCCCACCAGAAAAAACAAGAGTAGAAAACAGAAAGAACGGGACCCTGAGCTTTCAAGTAGACATTGCCTTGATGTGCTTCTTGAAAAGTCCCCTTGGAAATGTCCTGAGGGTGATGTGGTGCTGTCAGCAGCCTTGACCTGTGCAGCACTCTCATGAAAGCAGAAGGATCATGCCCTGTCAGGAGTTGTTCCTTCTACCCATAGCTTCTCCCCACAGTGCTCTGGGGTGCTCCCTGCCCTGGCATAGCCCTCTGGGGTGCAGGGACCCTGCTCGAAAGGACAGCCCTGCACACCCCTGGCTGCACAGCCACCTTCACACCGCTGCAGCCATTCGGGAAAGAAGGCAGCCGTCATGCCCTGTCCTTCTGACAGTGCAGCAGGGAAGCCCTGCTCTGGAGCACGTCCTGCCTCTCTACACCAGAGTGAGATCCCACAGGCTGTTGGTTCTGCCAGCTTTAGGAGATCCCTCCACGAACTGCAGCTGCATTGCCCTGCATGCAGAGACTTACCCTGTCAAGGGTTGTGAAGGTTTCTCCTCTTTTGAGCTCTCAGCATCCTCCCATCCCACACTGCCTTTAAACCTCTCTCTTTCTTGCACGACTCCCCTCGGTGCCTGCAGGCAGTGCCCTCAGCCCTGCTGCCCTTTGCAGAGGAGCTGCTCCTGGGCAGAGCTGTCTCTCGGCAGCGCTGCCCACTTGCCATGAGAGCTCCCTCCATCCCAGGAGCCCAGCCCAGCTCAGCAGCACAGGACCAGCTCAAGGTGGCTTTTTAATGACCCCTCTGGTGGGTTTGGTGCCGACTCCATGAACCTCAGACGGTGAGAGGAAGTTGAAGAAACCTCTCCAGAAGTCAAAGTCAGATGCAAACTCCAAAGTTTCAAGGAGCGTTAATGGGTCCCAGTGGGGACCATTACTGACAAAGCCTCCCTGGGGTGTGGTTAGAGCAGAAAACTGGAGGCCGTGATGACAGGGAGGCAAAGGAAAGGAAAAGATGGCTCTCATGTTGACTGAACCTGGATGTGTTCTATTAAGTCAAAGGGCAAGCCCTGACCCGCAACCCTTGGGAGAGGAGATCCTGTCCCTCACGCATTGCTCAGGGCTCTTCCTGGGGCAGTGTCATGTGGGGATGTGCAATGCCTAGAGCAGGACTGCAGTACGATCTCTTCCAGGCTCATGGGTTGCCATGAGGAGGCAATGAAGTCCTGGTGCTATAATGATAAGGTGTCTCCTCACAGGCATCAACTGCACAGGGAAGAGCCATAGCCCACGAGAGCAACAGGCTTCCAGCCTTGCCAGAGCCTTCAGCTCTCTCAACCACAGGTGTCCCACACCTGCACCTCTTTCCCTGCAGGCTGGTGACATCCACCCTGCTCACCAACCTTGGTCTCACCTGAGCTTCTTCCTACCCTTACTGAGATCTCTCCATCCTCACAGAGTGCTCATTGAAATACAAAGCTTTGGCTAATCCAGACTCTCTCTGGGTGGTCTATTGTAACAGAGAACTGCACTTGGAGTGACATTTCTTTCTCCTCATCTCCAATCTCAACCTCCTGTCCTGGTTTGGCTGGGACAGAGTTAACTTTCTTTTTAGTAGCTGGTACAGTGCTGTGTTTTGGATTTAGTAGGAAAATAATGTTGATAACACACTGATGTTTTAGTTGTTGCTAAGTAGTGTTTATACTAAGTCAAGGATTTTCAGCTTCTCACGCCCAGCCAGCAAGAAGGCTGGAGGGGCACAAGAAGCTGGGAGGGGACACAGCCAGGACAGCTGACCCAAACTGGCCAAAGAGCTATTCCATACCATATGACATCATGCCCAGTATATAAACTGGGGGAGCTGGGAGGGGGGATTGCGGCTCGGGAACTAACTGGGCATCGGTCAATGAGTGGTGAGCAATTGCATTGTGCACCACTTGCTTTGTATAGTTTAATTCTTTTAGTATTACTATTGTCATAGTACTATTATTATTGTTTTTCATTCCTTTCTGTCCTCAACTCACGAGTTTTTTTTCCTGATTCTCTCCCCATCCCAGGGGTGGGGGGGCAGTGAGCGAGCGGCTGCGTGGTGCTTAGCTGCCGGCTGGGGTTAAACCACGACAGTAACACTCTGATGTTTTAGTTGTTGCTAAGTAGCGCTTATCTTAAGCCAAGGACTTTTCAGTTTCCCATGCTCTGCCAGCAAGCAGGTGTGCAAGAAGCTGGGAGGGAGCAGAGCCGGGGCAGCTGACCTGAACTAGCCCAAGGCGTATTCCATACCATGGAACGTCATGCCCAGTATATAAACAGGGGGAAGTTGGCCGTGAGGCACGGATCGCGGCTCAGGAACTAACTGGGCATTGGTCAGCGGGTGGTGAGCAATTGCATTATGTATCACTGTTTTTTTTCCTTCCCCCCCACTTCCTTTTTTTGTTATATTCCTTTTCATTACTATTATTATTATATTTCATTATTACTATTGTTAGTATTATTTTACTTTAGTTAATAAACTGTTCTTATCTCAACCCACGAGTTTTA